>NC_065910.1:7575757-7878787 GCF_905147045.1 Nymphalis io | reverse complement strand
AATATCCTTAAAAACTAAGCTTAAGAACAATTATTGTAAGTTGCATTTAAAGCATAAATTGGTGAAAATCACTCTTACTATGAAGATTTAAAATCATTTTTAAACGTTTAAAAAACAGACCCTTTTTAAAAATGAATATGAAAATAATTCGTAAAAATATTACTATTAAAAATTGGGATACCAAATATCAATAAATTATTGTTAAAATTTAGTAGATAAATAATAAATATATGATTCAATGCAAACTGTAATTAATAATGAATAAAACATTTTGACCATTCGCAGAGGCGTATATATAACTCTAATTTCAAACAACGGGTGTTGCCACGAACATCATAGTGCTCTGTTTAGTGCGCACCTATAAATAAGTAATTATATTAATGCATTTCATATGTCGATATAATTTATAAAATAAAGAATATTGGTTTACTCGTGTGTTCTCGCTCTTTAGTGGGAAAAAAAATTGCTAAGCTACGTCTTTTATGAAGGGAACTATAATTTTTATAACAGACTCCTTTTTTCTTGCAATGTTCCATTTTTAGTTTTTTTAGTTCAAATATTGCAAGCTGAATTTGAACCACTTACTCTTTTCGTACGAAGTTGAAATTTTACATGTTTGTTTAGTTCGGATGATAAAATATATTTTATGGAATTGACCATGACCTGATTGACTTGGGATTATTATCAGGCACAACTCCTTAACGGTAATAGCATAGACACGAAATTTTAAATACAAATATAAGCTTGTTTTTTAAAATATTTTTCTAATATTTATTATATTTAATATTATCATATCATATGATAAATCCTGGAGTCAAACCCTGGATCCAATAAAAAGTTATTAGGTTTATCTGTGACGAAAGTCTCTGATGTTCAAAATTTTGTCAAGCTTGTTAATTATCAAACATGCCTCGTAAAGCACATCACACAGGATTATGAGAGTGAGGAAATAGAAATGCACTTATGTTTATGAACACATTTATAAACTATTTTTCCTGCGCAGTTCGACCAATCACAACGTATACAAAGATTTTTCTCCGTTGTGATTGGTCGTCTTGAAATCGGTCAGAAGCAAATAATTTATTAGGTCGAGTTACTTTATCCAGTAACTATCTCTTATGCAACAGAAACCGAAACATGTCTAAACTGAAATTCATATGCAGTCCGTAGTAGCCGTATTGTTCGAGTAACGACGCATCACGCTTGCATTGCATTAATGTGTTATTGTTTTAACACGCCGCAAAGTTTTTTCATGCATATATTAAATATGAAACCAACCGTGGAAATGTAAATATTTTATTTATTTGAATTACAATTTTTCGCTACTATATCGCGTATTATTTTCATTCCGCTAATGGTTGGCTCTAGTTCTGTCTGGCTAAGGGGCTTAGGATATTTTTTTAGGTTCTCACTACTGAAACGAATACAAAGCTCTACCACCAAGAAAACATTTATATATAACTTTGTCTAGTGATGATAGTAAAATTGCGCGACGGACCCGCGTAAGGTTTCATTAATGGTATTCGAGTTTTAGGACTTCGGGTACTGACAAAGCGATATTAATATTTTTTTATCTTATTTACTAATAAGATAACAAATTATATACATTAATATAATAATTAAAGTTAAACTTTTTAACGCGTGATTACTAATTTAATTTAAAAAATAAATATAACATTTATATAAATTACAATTTTATGAAAACTGAACACAGATAAACAATTCTAATTAAATACATTTTGATACAGCATGTCGACACGTCATTATAATATCACCCGGTCAGATATTTCTGGAAGCATTAAGATTAGTAACATTAGCTTACAAAGACTTTATTTATTTATTAATCCTTTATTGCACACAATTTACAAACATATAAAAGAACATGTAGTACATATTGTATGCAAAAGCGGCCTTATCACTTACAGTGATCTCTTCCAGGCAACCAAAGCAAAGGCAAAGGGAAATGTTTATGTTTTTTTAACCAGGATCGTTAATCGGGCATAGTGTGATAACAACTTATAACTTAAGACTATTATTATTCTATCTTCTCAGCATATGGCCGTCCACTGCTGGACGAAAGCCTCCCCCATAGAACGCCAACCATCCCGATCTTGGGCTGCCCGCATCCATCCCGTACCTGCCAGTTTTTTATTTTTATTATTATTATTATTATGGAGTGCTTATTTAAGTTCAAGTAAGAAATGATATATGAGCATTGCGAATACAGCCAGAATAAAATGTAAATTTCCCTTTCAGCAAGGAGAAAATTTGAAGTGTATTAAACACCAAAATTTCCTGCAATAGTGAGTTCCAGAATAAGAACCCACCATTTATGATTCACGCTTTCTCTCTAGTGTTCTATGAGGTATTTCAACTGAATGGCACTGTCGATAGTGGCAAATAAGTTCTAGACAATTTAATATGCAAAGTTTAAATCACAGTATTGGCTTTCAACTACAATTATCGACAAAGTGATTTCAATGCAAATCGTGTCCCAGCTGCTTTCAGCCTGGCTAAGCCCATTACAGTCCGGATGAATTACGTACATATGCTCACATGAAACTGAAACTATTCATATAATTATATGTTTTATAATATAATGTCAAAAAATTAGATATATAAATTTATTTTCTTAATAGTCAAATTACTTTGTTACTATTTTGTGAGATGACAATTGAAACGTATTTTATGATTACTGGAATATATCTAGATTATGATTGATAACTATATATGTATGTATATTTTTAGGAACTGAAATATCAAATAAAAACAAAAAAATAATCACAAAATTACGATTTTAAAGTAATTTTATGTAGACACGGACTCAACAATACAAATTAGCTAATTATGTGAAAAAATCATATTGATATACTACACTGACATTACAACTACCGCGCGTAAAAGAATAATAAAAACAAAAGAAGTCCCTGACAGCTACAACGAGTATGCCGCCAGGGCTATTGTCCACAGATAATATATAACTTATTCATTTAAGCATAAAATAGTTCATATGACTCAGATAGAAATCTAACAGACATGATGTTCTATGAAATAAAATTTAAATGTTGTCGCTTTTTTCAGTAATTTTGACTCTGACATCTGAGATCTCCAAATCTTTCGCACAATTTTTTGAGCATCTGTTATGTTACCTTGACATATTAAAGTGATACATAAAAACGTAAAAATTAAAAAAAAACGGTAGAGCTACATGAATTAGCATATAATCTTGTTAAAAGTAATATTAAAATGAAAATAAGTTTTTGCTCTGTACTGTTCTGTCAACTTCAAAGACGAGGCTGACAGTGTTCATGTTTTGTTAATATTGTATTTACTTTTAGCTCTATATATATCTACTTTATAATTATTTTGAGATTGTTATTTATTAAATTAATGTAATACCTAGTCTTATTGTCTTATTTCTTTGTCTGCGATACGTAGTTTTTACCGTAACCGTAACAGCCTGTGAATGTCCCACTGCTGGGCTAAAGGCCTCCTCTCCTCTTTTTTGAGGAGAAGGTTTGGAGCTTATTCCACCACGCTGCTCCAATGCGGGTTGGTAGAATTCACATGTGGCAGAATTTCAGTGAAATTAGACACATGCAGGTTTCCTCACGATGTTTTCCTTCACCGTAAAGCACGAGATGAATTATAATCACAAATTAAGCACATGAAAATTCAGTGGTGCTTGCCCGGGTTTGAACCCACGATCATCGGTTAAGATTCACGCGTTCTTACCACAGGGCCATCTCGGCTTTTTTCGTACGTACGTAGTTGTTATCATCAGTATAATTTGTTGTTTGAACTACATACATTTCTTCTCGTTTCAAATTTTGGTTATACTACTTTATTTTCTAAGCGGAATCTACAAGACGGATTTAGATGAAATTTGGAATAGACATATCTTGAACCCTTTACACATACTTTTATTTTACACATAGATATAACATCTAACCTCCTTTCACCTCACTTGCGTGTGAAGCCGCGTGCAGAAGCTACTGTGTCATATTATGTAAACATCGGGGTTTTGAGAAATTCACTGGAACCGCTATTAGAATGGTGTAAGAATTATAAATGTAAATATTCTGAATTAATAATTCGAAATAAAACAAAAAAAAAGAAAATTTCCTGACAAAAAGTCAATAAAAACATGAGTAAAAAATAGAAGGAAAAAAGAAAAAGTACTAACATACTAGGAAAAAATACTTTATTCAACATTACACTATTAATAGTTAAATTAGAAACTACCACGAAATTTGAATAAAATAAAAATTTGAACGTTTCGAACATTTTTTTTTGTATTTGTATAAAAATGTACTAAATTGTTTTATCCTGTTTATGTCTAAATATAACTATTGTTTAAAACTCAATAAACAAACTTCATAATATTAGTTAGACAGTTGTTTCTAAATATAAGTATCGGCAAAGTGATAACAACTTAGATTACGTTTCGAGCTAAAACTGTACAAGTAACATGCAAACCAGCTGAATAAGGAAGACATGCTTCGTTCGACTATGAACTAAATTCTTGCTTACCTTCATAATCGTACTGTATACAATAAAATAAGTTATAATGAGGTTTTTTCACTACATCAGATAAAGAAATCATAGCAAAATATTAATATTTTATATAAAGCATTCAAATAATGAAAAAATATTTAGTTATTTATAATTAAAATACCTTAATACTATTGATTAAAATAATGTTGTTTTTCTTGCCCGTTCTGATCGGTACAGTTTATATTGCGATCCGGGGGCTGCTTCAAATTTAATGTAATCTTGTATTATTACGATATGAAACTATTTGCAAGAGTCTACCGTAACAGCCTGTGAATGTCCCACTGCTGGGCTAAAGGCCTCCTCTCCTCTTTTTGAGGAGAAGGTTTGGAGCTTATTCCACCACGCTGCTCCAATGCGGGTTGCCTACTGTAATATAAATTTCTATTAGGTCCTTACATATGAAATTAGCTTTTTTACCGTGGCACCAGTGCTGCAGAAACACCTCAAAGGATAATGTTGTGTACGGCGCTGGTGTCGCAAAACAAAGCATGGTACGTTTTTAGTTTCAGAGTTTTCGTTCTGGAAATTTCAACCTTCCGAACCAACTCCGTGGATGCCGGAGACCAAAGTGGAAAATGAAGCATTAAAGACTATTGTGGAAGCGGATCCATCACAAAGCACTTCAAAAATAGCTGCAGGCTTCGGTAAGTGATAGAACTGTATTAATCCACTTGAACCAAATCGGGAAGTAAAAAAAACTTGAACGATGGGTACCTCATGAAATGAGTGAATCTAACTTGCAAACACGCGTCGACTGCTGTGTTACTTTGCTCAACCGACACAATAATGCAGGGATTTTAAATCGAATCATTACTTGTGATGAAAAGTGGATACTTTACGATACTTCGAAGTACTCGTCGCAATGGCTGAACCCTGGAGACCCAGCCAAATCCTGCCCTAAACGAAAATTGACTCAGAAAAAATTATTAACTAAAACTAAAAACTAGGAAGAACTAGCTGCTAAACAACCAAGATTGGTCAATCGCTCTAGGCCACTGCTGCTTCACGACAACGCAAGACCACACACTGCACAACAAACAACTACTACCTTAGATGAGCTACAATTGCAATATCTGCGATATCCACCGTACTCCCCGGACCTTGTTCCAACAGATTACCATTTTTTCCGGAATTCGGACAACTTCTTAAAAGGAAATAAAAAACAATTCCGATGCGGCAGTCCAAACCACCTTCAAAAAGTTTATTGATTCTCGCCCCCATGGTTTTTTTAGTAAAAGGATCAATGAACTACCTATGCGATGGCAAAAGTGCATAGATAATAACGGTGCATACTTTGATTAATTAAATATATTTTACAAAAAAAAATTGACTTTATATTCCTCCCGTACAAAACGCCAATTTCATATGTAAGGACTTAGGTCCTTCCTATTTTGTTATGTGTGATTATTATCTTAAAAACTCAGTTCGGTTTAAATAAATAATTTTTTACTAGCTGGTGCCCGCGATTAACATACACGTGATAGTCGGTTTTATTACGATATATTTAAAAAAATGCATTTCGTATTTTTTCATCAGATACACTCATTATTGATAAATACTTAATCTACCTGTCAAACCGCAAGCAAATCCGTTCAATAGTTTCGGTGATTAGTATGTACAAAAAGACAGCCAGACTAAAAAAAAAAAAAAGTTGTAACTCTTTTTACGTCGCCCACACTCGTTTTGATAAATTTATTCAGTGTACAGATACAAGGCATTTACTGCTTTATTATTTGTATAAATAAGAACTACAATAGAATTCGCTGATAACAAGCTACATGACCTAACTTAGTTTACTAGTAGATGTCATTACATCGTTTTTTATCTATTACGTTGTCAGTAAATAATTTCTAAGTTTATTCTTATTAATTTTATGAAATTTTTTATCTCATCGGAAACTTTGTCAGACAGCTGTGCGTCCCTTAAACAATAACGTTTTTGCCATAATTAGTCCGTTAAGTTATTATACGTAACTTATTTTTGTTTCCTAGTGATTGTGTTATGTTTTTTTATGTGAATTGAATAGAATTTGTCAGTTTGTCAATATTATTTACACATTGCCATTCAAAAGTTTACAAACAATCCATGCATAATGATTTCAATCACTGTGTATAAAATTAGCGACCATGCAATCTCGATTAAAACAGTAATTTGGCGGTAATATTTAAGCACAATGGTTATGTAGAACTGGTAACCGGTTAAATCTGGATTAGAACGATGAATGGACAATAATAATTTACGAAAATAGTAGAAAGATTTATTTCAACTGCTAACAATTTCATTCTCATTAGCAACGGGTCGTCCAAGCGAGCGCCGCTATCGGTCGGACGCCATGCGGGCCGTCCGATACTTCGTGTGATATCGTAACAAACGAGTTAACGCTTGTTCACACAAGCAAGTGAGATGGAATAGAATAATAAATAGAATAAATACACAAAATATAAATCTATATACAATAATATAAAAAAAATGTATTCAATTTTAGCCTCTTTTATCATATAAAATATTACAAGTACATTTTAATTTTATAGTTAAAGTTTAATTTTTGTGTTTTACGTTTTACAGCATAAAATTTAACGCTCGCGTTGGCAGCGAATGTACAAGGCGTAGACTGAAAAGCAACATAGCTGAGTCTATAAACTTTTTAAAAGTTGACAAAATTATATTGTTAAACTTTTTCTTTATGATTTGTACCTTAAATATGTATTTTTTGGAGAATAAAGTTCTGTATTATTATTATTATAGTATAGTAACAGCCTGTAAATGTCCCACTACTGGGCTAAGGCCTCCTCTCCCTATTTGAGGAGAAGGAGAAGGTTTTATAATAATTATATTTTCTGTTTATAATTATTATTATTATTATTAATAAAAAAAAAATAATGATTAATATTAATAATAATTAAAAAATTAAATAATAAAAATTATTAAATATTAATTAAATAATAATAAGAAACAATAGTAAACCTTTCAAGAATACATTTTAATACAAAACTAGCTTCAGATGCTTTAATTGCGTGTACGGTGGGGGGGGGGGGGGGATAAGCCTATTTGCGTTAAGACTTAACTTTAACTGAGATGTTATATCCTTTGTGCCTGAAGTTAAGCTAGCTGACTCGCGTTCAAACCGGAACACAACAATAATAATTATTGCTGTTTGGCGGTAGATATCTGATGAGGACCCTTTTTTACGCTGGAAAAACGCATTTCGCGTTTCTCCCACTGGAACAGTGGGAGGTATGTGGGGCTCCACGGTGTCCAAGGTGCCGAGTGCACCCCGTATATTGGATACCCACTAAAAAACCAGCAGTACACTTTCCGTCTTAAAGAGGAGCTCCACGGAATCGCTTACGCCTGCTACCGTGACATCTGATAGGGACCCAGGTGGACTCGCACAAAACTTTATCATCGAGTAGAAATGATTTGATTGGACGCATCCTGCGTTACCAGTAAAATAATTTATGTGCTTAAATTCTTTCTAAAGTCAAACACTCATTGTCACAATCCTTGTTTAAATCATGCAAGATAGATATTATTTTCAAAAATTTCCTTATATTTATGATGATGTACTTCTGACTGATTAATTCACAAGAGAGTTAACTGCGCAAGAGATATATAAAAAAATTTAGCAGTATTTTTTATATTAGAAAATTATGATATGAATGAATCTTAAAATTAAAAAACTTAAAATTAATTACGAATAATTAATTGAATACAATTAAGTTTATTCAGTGAAAAGAAAAACAATATTTGAATTTTGAAATTGAACTTGTTTTATTTAAGTGAGTATACATTATATTTGTTCAATTAAATTTATTAAAATTCAATATTTATAAACTAATTACAGTTAATGATACAATGATAAAACCGCAAAGGCTTGACATCGGTCTAATAATTAATTAAATGTACATATTATAATTAACGATTAAAAAATCATCAAATAAAATAAAGCATATATGAAATAAATGGAAAATTAAAAATAATGATTATACCTATAGTTTGAGCAGAAAATATTTTTTCAGCTTTTGCCAGATACTTTTGCAAGTCTAATCATAGTTTATCATAAATTATAATCATAATAAATTCTTGAGAATATTCTCATAGGCTGGTATATAACATATGTAATGCATAATATGAATAGAGTGAAAGAGTAAATGATGGAAGGAATAGAACTTGTGCTAGCGCTTGCGCACAAACACTGGCACATTGTATAAATATGTCCCTCGCATATATCATTCTAGATATTCTCCCATGAGAATGACCGATGATATGACGGTATTCGTTTCTATATAAGATTAGACAGCAATTTTTACTTTAATATAGATAAAGAAAGCATTTTACTCAACACGAGTTTATATAAATTATGAAAAAGCTTGGAGTTAGGATGTGTTGATTTCCAAGCAATATATGTATAAATTTAATTTTATTTGATATACTCTGTTATTAAAATGGTGAAAAAGAGTAGTTACTGAGTTTCTTGCTGGTTCATCTCCGCAGAATCTACATTCCGAAAAGATGGTAGCTTAATATCTAACATAACCGTTTAATAGTGCGTTTTGATTTAATTTGATTTTTTAATTTTTGAAATGCATAATATTAATGCATTAAGAATATCGCAACAAACTCTATAGGGCGTACCTATTGTTGATATAAAGTCACTTTTTTACACATATATTTTTTTATAATATAGGCGGACGGGCTACTTGATGGTAAGTGGTCACCATTGTCAATAGACATTAGCGGTGTAAGAAATATTAACTGTTCCTTACGTCGCCAATGCGCCACCAACAATGGGAACTAAGATGTTATGTCTCTTGTGCCTGTAGTTACATTGGCTTATTCGCCCTTTAAAACGGAATACAATCAATCAACAGCCAATCATTGTCCACTGCTGACCATAGGCCTCACCCAAGGTGCGCCAAAGCTCCCTGTCCTCCGCCTTCCGCATCCAGTTGGTGCCCGCCACCTTCTTAAGGTCATCGGTCCACCTGGCTGGAGGGCGCCCTACGCTGCGCTTGCCGATTCGCGGTCTCCACTCTAGGACTCGTCTGCTCCAACGGCTATCGGTCCTACGACATACGTGACCAGCCCACTGCCACTTTAGCCTGCTAATTTTGCAAGCTATGTCGGTGACTCCGGTTCTTTTCCGGATAATCTCATTTCTGATCTTATCCTTCAAAGATACTCCGAGTATAGCTCGCTCCATAGCACGCTGAGCGACTTTGAATTTGTGGACTAGTCCCGCAGTTAGTGTCCACGTTTCGGCACCGTATGTCATGGCAGGTAAGATGCATTGGTTGAATACTTTCGTCTTCAAACATTGCGGTATAGACGACTTGAGGACTTGACGAAAGTTGCCAAATGCTGCCCATCCCAAGCGAATTCTTCGATCGGCTTCCTTCTCGAAGTTGTTCCTACCGACTTGTATTATCTGTCCTAGGTAGGTATATTCACTAACAACTTTGAGAGGTTTCCCCTCGACGTATATCGGTCCCGGCACGACATGAATATTGAACATGACCTTGGTCTTGTCCAAGTTCATACCGAGACCGACACACCGCGAAGACTCGCCTAGGCTACGCAGCATTTCGGTGAGTTGTTCCAGCGACTGCTATGATGACGAATACGACAAAGCTAAATTTACTGTTTGGCCGTAGAATATCTGATGATTCGGTGGACCCAGACACACAAAACCTTCATCATGTAAATTATATATACATATCTCAAAATAATCTAAGCTTCGACCATTGTGTTTTTACAAACATGAACCATTATATATAAATGTTTTTCAGTAAACAAGGTTCAATTATTCTCTGTTATTTTTGGACTGCTCGTTCGAGCGAGGCACTAGGTTAGGAACAACATGTTATCTAACTGGCGCGGCCAAGCGTTGAATTTCCAGAGCTACCTCAAACCAATTTGAAATACCTATTGCGTTATTGTGTTAGTAAATACAAGGATATATAGCAAGAAGAAGGTTCTATGTATTTGATAATATTTACTTGATTCAATTTAATATTTAATATATTAATTATTTCATTCACATCCCCTTCCAGCCATCAAATTTACAGTAATCTGTGTTGTTTAAGCGCAATATAAAATGTAACAAATATCAATAATTATGTACAATTTTTATGTACTTGCCTTAAGTAACCCAAATACGGACCCTCTATGGGTAAGTTATTGTAAAATATGGTGGTAGAAATGCCTGTCATTAATGCTACAAATATAAAACTTGGAATACTTGAAAAAAGTTTTGAGCCATAGCATTTTGTTTTTATTTTTGTTTAATTCATTTTAAAATTAGAACTTTATATACACACATTGAATATTTACGATGTGTATGTTCATTCTATATGGAGAACGCACGCTCCCCAACTGTGACCACAACAGGTGCAACTCGACATGTCGGTAAAAATATATGATCGCGGTCAAAAAGAAGATGTATAACAATATATCTTTATTCATAATAGAGATTGAACATATTAGTTAGATATTATTAGATATTACAAATTGGCTTGTACAGATTAATTTAATTCCAATCAAGTGGGTGTAGCTCTGTAGTCCTCGCTAAATAATTTTTTTAAAGTATATACTAAGTATAGAACAATATATTGATTTCATTGGATAATTAAAATTGCAAAATTAGCAGGCTGAAGTGGCGGTGGGCTGGTCACGTATGTCGTAGGACCGATGGCCGCTGGAGCTGACGAGTTTTACTACGAGGCAAACGCATCGTAGGGCGCCCTCCAGCCAGGTGGAGCGATGATCTTAAGATGGTGGCGGGCACCGACTGGATGCGGAAGGCGGAGGACCGGGGGCTTTGGCGTACCTTGGTAGAGGCCTATGTTAAGCAGTGGACGATGATTGGCTGTTGATTGATTGATTGGATAATTAAAAACTACTAACCGCTTTTTTAACGCTCGAAAAACGCATTACGCGTTTCCCCCACGGGAACAGTGGGGGGGTATGTGGGACTCGCTGGTGTCCAAGGCGCCGAGTGCGCCCCGAACATCGAGATACCCACTAAAAAACCACCCTTTCCGTCTTAACGAGGAGCGCCACGGGATCGCTTTCGCATGCTACCTTGGCGCTCTGACGGCTGGTCCGCCTATGCGGGCCTCTATTCTCTAGGGAGGGTTCCCAGGGTACTGTCAACCCCCCCTAGTCTTCCTAGGCATCTTCTTCCCGCGCCCGCTCCGCAGCCTCCTTCTGTGACATCACACTATCGCAGAAGGAAATCATCTCCGACCAGCACCCCTCGCTTCCGAGCATCGCGTCGATGATGCTCGGCAAGGAGAGATCTCCAACAACCGCCGCCAGGGAATGCCTTTGGGGCCCCCACGTGGCACCTCCCGTCGCGCTATCTCGTGCAGATACTTACCGAAACAGCCATGTCCGGTAAGCACCTGCGTCGGCCCGAACGAGAGCGTGCCTCGTTTCCTTTTGACCCAGCGACTCAAGTGGGGACGTACCACGTTCACTATCGCCAGGCCCACCGTGGGGGACCCCAGGTCCTCCTCCCATCGGGTGATCAGGGCCTGCTGGGCTAGAGCACTGATCCACCCGACCTCCGCCGACCCTGGAAGGTCACCGCGTTCCCTCGCCTCGGCCCGGAAGCGGTACACCTCAGCGAGCACCTCCGCCTGGAGTTCCTAGGGCAGGTCGCCCGCGAGGAGGGTCGCCGCTGTCCAGGATACCGTACGATATCCCCTGATCGCCCTCAACGCTATGATCTTCTGCGGCTTCCGCAGGAGGGCCCAGTTTTGTGCGGTGAGTGCGTTCACCTATATCGGGGCACCGTACAGTGCCATCGACCTCACTACACCGGCATAGAGGCGCCAGCATAGCGATCCCGGTCCTCCCACGTTCAGTAGGAGGCGGCCTAAGGCGGTGGCGGCATTGACGAGCTTCGGGCCGAGTTGCACGAAATGCTGCCCGAATCTCCATCGCCCGTCCATGACCAGGCCCAGGTATTTCATCTGGGCCTGCACCTTGATCACCGTCCTGTGGACGGTGATACTCGCCCCGCGTGGGGGGCCTCTCCGTGGACCGTGGAAGAGGAGAGCCTCCGTTTTGGAGATGGAGACCCTCAGGCCCAGCATTTCCACGCGGTCCACGAATCCTGGTTGAAATCCCTCAAAACTGACCATGCTGGAAGGACTGCTCATGCTTTTGCTCTCACACATGACTTGACCCAACTGGTTGATCAGCCCACCAGGATCCCAGACATTGATGGGCAAGCACCTTCTCTACTGGACCTTCTGCTGACTTCTCACCCGGTGGAATATCAGGTTGTGGTTCAGGCTCCTCTTGGCTCTTCGGATCACAGCCTTATTTCTACCAGAGTGCCACAGGCCAAGCTGCCGCCACTAGCGGTATGCAAACGTCGCGTTTGGCACTATAAGTCGGCGGATTGGGACGGTATGCGCGATTACTATGCGTCGGTCCCTTGGAAGGAACGTTGCTTCAGTGGGAATGACCCGACAGCTAGTGCCGCTGCTGTTGCTGGCGAGATCATGCTGGGAATGGAATACTACATTCCTAGCTCAGATCTCGTCAGTAGGAGTACGCGTAACCGTTGGTTCACTCGTGAATGTGCCGATGCTGTATCAGCTAAGCAGGTGGCATATCGCAAGTGGATCAACGGCTGCATTAGCGGGGCATCTAACATTGAGTCACTGAAAGCAAACTATAATAAAAATTCCAAGTCCTGTAGAAAGGCATACACGAGAGCGGATGCACAGCGCATTGTACAGATTGGTCATGACCTTGTTTCGCATCCTAGGGGCTCCCGTAGCTTCTGGCGTCTGACCAAGTCTGTGCAAAACAATTTCTGCCAACCTTCGCTGCCACCGCTCAGAAATCCGGACGGATCGCTAGCTCACAGTCCGCAAGAGCAAGCTGATCTCCTGGCTAAACTCTTTGCCGACAATTCCGTCATCGATGATTGTAGTGCACTGCCACCTACAATACCTGCATGTGGCCATACGATGCCTGACATTAAAATCAGGCAACGTGATGTGCGTGCGGAGCTGCAATCACTTGATGTACGGAAAGCTAGCGGTCCCGATGGAATACCAGCCATAGTGCTGAAGAAGTGCGCAGCGGAGCTGTCTCCTGTGTTAACGCGCCTGTTCCAACTTTCTCTCTCTTCGGGAAGTGTGCCGGAGGCTTGGAGAAGAGCTAATGTGCAAGCGGTTCCCAAAAAAGGGGATCGGTCTGACCCGGCAAATTATCGGCCAATAGCTATCACCTCAGTACTTTGTAAGGTGATGGAACGGATTTTAAACAACCAACTGATCCATTACCTAGAAGATCACTGTCTAATTAATGATCGTCAGTACGGGTTTCGACCAAAACGGTCCACAGGTGATCTTCTAGCGTACGTAACACACCTCTGGGGTGAAGCTATCGACAAGCATGGAGAATCGTTGGCTGTCAGCCTCGATATCTCCAAGGCTTTCGACAGGGTCTGGCACAGAAGTCTTCTCTCCAAGCTACCGGCATATGGTCTGCCTGCTCAGCTATGCACCTGGATTGCCAGCTTCCTACACAAGCGTAGCCTTCGTGTTTTAGTAGATGGTTGCGCTTCACAATTCTATGTAGTGAATGCTGGGGTCCCCCAGGGATCTGTGCTATCTCCCACACTCTTTCTTTTGCATATCAATGATATGCTCTCTCTTGGGAACATACATTGCTATGCAGATGATAGTACAGTGCATGGTGGATACCACGGACGCGCAGTGGCTGGGCGGGCGGAAACTGAGGAGAGGCGGGAGAATCTTGTCATTGAACTCGATAGGACGTTAGATCTCATCGCCAAATGGGGCTCTGATAATTTTGTTGAGTTTAATGCCAAGAAAACACAGGTATGCGCTCTCACGGCGAAAAAGTCAACATTTTCCCCTCTTCCCTCCCTCTGTGGTACTCCGCTGGTGATGCAAAGCAAAATCGCCATGCTGGGGATTGACGTTCGCTGCGACCTTAGTCCAAGGGATTACATCGAGGCTGTTATAAAAACAGCTTCACGGAAACTCGGAGTTCTGAACAAGGTGCGGCGCTTTTTCACGCCACAACAACTGTGCCTGCTGTACAAAACACAGGTACGGTCTTGCGTGGAATATTGCTCGCACCTTTGGGATGGCTCCGCTAAGTACCTACTTGAGGCCTTGGACCGGTTGCAGCGACGTGCCGTACGCATTATTGGCGACGTAAAGGTCACAAACACCCTTGAACCTTTACAATTGCGTCGTGAGATAGCAGCACTGAGCGCTTTCTATCGACTGTATCACGGCGAGTGCTCTGAGGAATTATTCTCTCTAATTCCTGCTTCCCCCTTCCTTCTTAAGTCCACGCGAGCTGGTTCTCGATGTCACCGCCTAACTGTGACATCAATTCCATCGCGAACAAAGAAATTTGGCAACTCCTTTCTTTGTCGCACTTCCGAAAAATGGAATTCCTTACTAGCTCACGTATTTCCCTCCTCTTACAACCCGGGTTCCTTCAAACGAGGCGTGAAGAGGCATCTTGCGGGCCGGCAAGGCGAAGGCGGCTAGTGCAGAACGTTTTTCCCGTCTGTACTGGCCGTCGTCGCGCTTGGACTCTACTACCACTTACCATCAGGTGGAGTAGAGTCATTTGCCCTCCCGGCGATATAAAAAAAAAAAAAAAAGAGAGTCGTCCCGACCTCGGTCAGGCGGGCCGCCTCCCGAAAGTCTCACCCCGTCGCGGTGATGAGGGTGTCGTCTGCGTAACACAATACCCCCATACCGGGAAGGACGGGGGCTCTCAAGAGCCAATCGAAGCCGACGTTCCACAGATTTGGGCCGAGAACCGACCCCTGTGGAACGCCGCAGCCTACCCGACGCCAGACCAACTTGCCGTCGCCCCCCGCCCAGACGACCTCTCGGTCCTGGAGTTACGCCTCCAACAGCCTCCTCAGATAGTTTGGCACCCCATGGTATTGGAGTGCCTCCCTGATCGTCTCGAACGGGAGACTGTTAAAGGTATTTGCCACGTCTAGCGACACCGCCAGGACCACTTTCCCCTGGGCCACCGCTCCATGGTCCGAGTCTTCAAATTGTTCAAGGCGTCGATAGTCGAACGAGCCGCCCTGAACCCGAACTGAGCCTCTGAGAGATCCGGACCGACCTCGTCGAGGTGTTGAACGAGACGGGCTGCGAAAATCTTCTCAAACAACTTGCCCGTCTCGTTCAGTAGCACTATCGGCCTGTATGCCGAGGAGGAGCCCGGTGGTCGACCCTCCTTCGGCAGCAGCACCAATTTCCCCTGCTTCCAAGGCTTCGGGAACTGCCCGCTTCTCAGAAATTCGTCGAACAGCTCCCGAAGCCTTGCACCCAGGTATCCCAAGGCGTTGCACAGAACATCCAAGCCCTCGGTCATCTCCATTTCTCGCTCCGTGATCAGTGGTGGAGCCACTGCGTCCTCTATAACGGAGCGAGGGGCCATAGGCGGAGGGACAAACTCGCCTGGGTGGGGAAACAGTTCCCCGAGGAGCCCCGGCGGCAGCGTCTCCGTCACGGGGGCGACTTGGGTGCGGAATTTTCCGCGAACCCCGCGGTACGGTCGCCCCCATGGATCCCGATTGAGGCCCGCCAGCAACTCCTCCCTCGCCTTCTTTTTGGCCCGACTTATCGCCAGCTGTAGATCTTTTTTCAGCTGGCGGTAAGCGGCCAAAAGCTGTCCCTCTAGGTCCGTGTCGAGGCCGTTGCGCCTGCGACAGCGGACATAGGCCCTCCGCGCTCGGCTGCACGTCACCCGAAGCTCGGCTATTTCCGATTTTCCGATTTTTACACATGCCGACGCGGAACTCGGCATGGCCGCATCGCATATCTCTTTGAGGGCACTGCGCATCCGGCCCGCCAGCTCTTCCAAGCTGGCACCCTCCTCCCATCCCGCGGAACCCCACCGCTGCACGATGGCGGCAAAGTACTAACCCCTGTAAGAATATATGTAATATAATATATAATCTAAGCTTACATAAATACTATTCACGACATTATTTATTTGTCATTCACAAGAAGAAGACATTGCTTAACATATATACGTATCTCACATCTTCTTCTAGCTTATACAGTTTATATATAAATATATAATGACTTGTTCTGACTGATTCATCAACACAGAGCCTAAACCACAAGTATTAATGATTTGAAATTTTGTCAGTTGATCCATTTTATAATGAGAATAACCACAAAGAAGGATTTTGTACGGAAAATCTACCCCTGAAGGGGTAAAATAAGGAATGAACGGTTGTATAAAAACCCGACATTTTCAAAGTTAAAATGAAATTTCATAAACAAGTTTCTGGCTAGAAATAAATAAAGATTTAGTTCAGGGTTTTTGCAAATCTACCCCCCAAGAGGGTAATTTGGGCTTGAATGTTTATATGAGGAGACCGTTTGATGTAATGAAATTTAATATAAAGGCTTCTAAGCAAAAATAAATGCATATGTATATGTAAATTTAAGCTAACATAATGTTTACTTGAAGGTTATGACATTTATATAGGTATGTGTATAATTATATAAGTGATATTATTTTTATATTATATATATTAATGAAGCGTTTTTATTTTTTTTATAATTGGAAAACAAAAAGTTACTTTTTTATAATGATTGCGTAATAAACAGACTTGACCGGTATTAAATATGTCATTTGTGACAATAAATTGCCACATTGTTTTTTTTTTTTAAATAATTTTAATCATCGTTTTGTTTGTCATTTAAAAATGCTATCTATAATTACAGAATATTATACAATATTTAAAAAAAAACGGTTTTCCATTGAAATCAAGCCGAAAAAAAATATCTTGGTAACGTTTTAAATTTCTTTACACATCCTTCCGTGGAGATTACGAATATATTTTTTCAGTCGCAATGTTTGAAAGAAGCCCACCAAGCGTATTCATTGAATAAAGTCCTCAAAGAAGTAGCTTACAAAGCGTCCGTGCCCGCTTATTAGACTTTGGACATGAATTTTGGAGCGACAGTCATACGTACAAAGCTACGCTAATTGGAAACGCGGCCAAACGGATGGTCAACACGGGGCATATACACGTGGACAGAAAAACGTATACACATAAAAAAAACAAATTATGCATGTAAGGCATTATATGGGACGAATGCTCTCGAAAATGAATATTAAAACATGCTTTAGTAAACATGTATTAGAAATTTTAAAATATTTTTCCGTATAGACTAGTAAAGTAGGTAGAGACAGTCTTTTCCACTATAATATAATATTAAAGTAAATGTCATATTTTTATAATTTATTGAGCTAACTGAAACATTTTATGACTTTGTACGGCTTGTACTACCTTATATTGAAAGTATTTACTTTTGTCATTATGACATTTATTCGAACAAATATTTTGTCATCGACTTACGTTGCAAAATTGGTCTCCACGGTGGGTAAAGTATTAAATTTATAATATATAAATATTTATTAAATCAATTTAAGTATTTATAATTCTTTTTATATGTTTAATTTAAACCTTCCTGCTTCCCCCTTCCTTCTTAAGTCCACGCGAGCTGGTTCTCGATGTCACCGCCTAACTGTGACACCAATTCCATCGCGAACAAAGAAATTTGGCAACTCCTTTCTTTGTCGCACTTCCAAAAAATGGAATTCCTTACCAGCTCACGTGTTCCCCTCCTCTTACAAACCGGGTTCCTTCAAACGAGGCGTGAAGAGGCATCTTGCGGGCCAGCAAGGCGAAGGCGGCTAGTGCAGAACGTTTTTCCCGTCTGTACTGGCCTTCGTCGCGTTTGGACTCTACTACCACTTACCATCAGGTGGAGTAGAGTCATTTGCCCTCCCGGTGAATATAAAAAAAAAAGAAAAAAAAAACCTGTTTTTTGAAGGTTTTTCTAAGTATTTGTGAAAAAATAATTACTAATCGGATGCGTAGCTGCAGAGATTATGCTACATTCATTTATTGGTGGTAGGGCTTTGTGCAAACTCATCAGATGTTCAGCCAGCGTAAGTACAGGCACAATCATAACATTTTCTTTTCCAAGGTCGGTGTCGCGTCGGCAATGTAAGCAATGGTTAATATTTTTTACAATGCCAAGGTTGGTGGCGTTGGTGACCACTTACCATCAGTTGGCCCACATGCTCTAGCCTACCTATACTATAAAAAAAATACAAAAACTTACAAATTTTACCTCTTTATAATGTAGATAGATAAATATAATAATAAGACTTAACTGAATAAAGCCTTACAACAGGTTTATTCAAAGTCGTCTGGGCCTGAATCTCCCACATATTAGTTATTTTACTGCAACATGTTAAATTAGTTATTATTGCCATTGAAATATAATATTATTTTATTAAAAAAAAAAATTAATACCGAAAAAAGGTAAGGTAGGTAAGGTAGTTCTTTTCAAGTAAGTCTATAATTATTCCTGTTCTAATTTAATACCAAAATTCTTGTAAAATACTATTTTAGATTATACATATACGTTTATTTTTATAAATTATTACATGTAAATTATAACTTCAATAACAGAAACCTTTTTTTATAGACAAATGCAAATGTTAACTGATAATATAATATTCTAACAATTCGCTCAAAGCTACATTGGAAATTCGGGCAATCATGCACAAAATAGAGAGTGCGCTTTCATACAATATAGTATATCAAATGTATCATTATAATAATCAACTATATATCGGTAATGTTTAAAGAAATAGTGCTAAAAGATTATTATTTTATGTATAATTTTTCAGCTCGTAAGTGTAAAAATTGTACACAATGACCTACTTTTTCTATGCACAAAGAATCCTTGACAGTGCCGAATAGTAGATTCGTTTGACAATAGGGAACAGTATTTTCATACTTTTTGCTTATAAAATGCTGTTTAATTGCATAACGAGTTTCAATAGCGCTTTGTTTCAAGGAAAAAATTGAATGACGATATTTTTTTTTTGTTATTAAACGAATAATAAACTATTAATACATTTAAAATCCGACAAAAGGAGTATTATATATAAAAGGAATATTTATATTTATAAATATCAGTGGGGTGTTGTTTTATTTACGCACTGTATTGCTGTTTATTATTATAATTATCATAATTTCATATTTTTATGTATGTATGTATATGTAGGTATTGTATATATAAGAATAACAACGTCCTCCAGACCAATTTCGGCCACGGTGGCCAATCTCAAAAGAGATTAGCCAACTACGCAGGATATATTATAGTACACAAGTGTGTGCGCAAACATAGGTGTACTCTCTAATCCCTAACTCATAATCCGATGGGACGGCAATTCGACACGACCGGAAAGAGTTCAGGTGCAGGACCAACGGCTTTACATGCTTTCCGAGGCAAGGAGAGCGTACACACTTTCAACTTCCAGAGCTGTTACCGTGAATTTTCTGACAGAAAAACCCAATAACTTTTTATTGGCTCGACCTAGGAATTGAACCCAGGACCTCCGGCTCTGCGGCCTTATATCAAGCCACTAGACCAACGAGGCAGTCAATTGCTTAATTGTATACATTTATTTAAAAAATAAAAGTTAAGTTGATCTTTACACTTACCGCTTTATTTATTTCATGTCCTTCACCCAAAGGTTGTATGGAAGAGATCGCTCTTTTAGCGATAAGACCGCCTTTTGTACATTAATAGTTTTCTTTTTTTTGTATGTTTGTGCTTATAACCGTATGTTTCTGTAACTCTTTCGGTATAGAATAAATTACATTCTATTATATTCTAATGTCGAATGATTATAGGTCCTATAATCATATTATATGTCTTACTATTCATGCAAGTACATTCGTTTGTTTTAATAATAACTTTTTAAAATACCCAATGTACAGAACAAATAAAGTCTAGACTATTTTATCTAAGTAATTTAGCGGTAAGGCTTTGTGCAAGCACCTCGGATATACCACTCAATGATCACATATTCTACCGACAAATAGAAATACTTAGTATTGTTGTGTTCTGATTTCCGACGTTGGTGTCTTATTGTTAATATGTATGGTTGATATTTCTTACAGTGCCGACCATTTACCATCAGGTGGCCCATTTGTCAAAAGACAAGAAACACTCTGTGCATTTATGTGCTTAATTTGTGGTTTTTAAAATTGGACCGTGTTGTTCAAATACCTGGCCTCCAAAAAAATCGACCCACCTACATTTTTTGTAAAAAAGCTATCGTATGGTTTTAAACTACCACATATTTATATTTTTAAGATTGATAATGAAAAAATGCAATTGTAGGATTGTACAATAACAGAAATAGTGCGCAAAAAATAGGTTTTTAGGTAAATATGTGACAAAACACGAAAACACAAAATTTTACGCAATTTTATTTTTTTGTGTACAAAACGATTATGCCGTTTGTTTTTAAATTTGGGTGCCTAAATCTTACTTTAATAGGGAGTGTTTCCTCCTCTTGACCTAATCACTGCCTGCATACGCCTATTAAGTGACCTGATTAGCTTTTTAATGTCTTCCTGTGGGGTCCGTTGCCATTCTTCAGTTAGGGCAGCTTCCAGTTGATTCAGGGTTTCTGGAATTGAATTTCGTGCTCGAACCGTACGTTTTAGCTGGTGCCAGAGGTGCTCTATCGGGTTTAAGTCCGGACTAATGGCTGGCCACTGCATAACTGGAATTTCGACTTCCCTGAGATAGTCTTTAACAATTCTAGCGACGTGAGGTCGTGCGTTGTCGTGCATAAGTTGGAAATTATCCCCAATATATCCAGCGTAAGGCATCACATGAGGCTCCAGAATGTCCGTTATGTAAGTTTCAGCATTAACTGCACGATTACGGAAAAAAACCAGCTCTGTGCGTCCCGTCAAAGAAATACCTCCCCAAAACATTGTAGAGCCTCCACCAAATCGGACTGTTTCTCGAATGCAACACTGAAAGTAGCGTTCTACTGGCCTTCGCATGACGTTACGTCGTCCATCAGAGCCTACTAGAGACATTCGGCTTTCATCACTGAACAATACTGTCTCCCATTGGTCCAGTGTCCAATCGACGTGCTGCCTAACAATCTGTAGTCTTGCTAGTCGATGGGATGCTGTGAGTTTTGGTCCTGTTGCTGGCTTGTGAGGGGTTAAGTTTTGCTCTCGAAGTCTTCTTCTTACAGTATTTTCCCTCACAGACACTCCACGACTTTCTCGGAGTCTACCTTGAACGTCAACAGCCGAAAGATGTCAGTTTCTTAAAGACGTCAAACCAATAAAACGGTCATCGGTCGGGTTCGTGACACGCCCCCTGCCAGATCCTGGTCTCCGGCGATACTCCCCAGTCTCCAAGTAGCGTTTGTACACTCTTCGCACCGCTGAACGACTTAATTTTAGTGTTCTAGCCACATTTCGCTGACTTAACCCCTCATGAATAAGAGCTACGACTTGAGCAGCTTCTGCTTCAGTAGTATCCATTTTTTATGTTTAAACTTATTAAAATTATTGTTTCAACAAAGTTTCATACACTTAATCAATAATAAACATCGAACCGAGATGACTCCGCGTTAAGAACTGGAAATAAACTAACCATGCACTTTGTGCACAAAGTAACGTTTTCTTATCAATACTTTAAAAATATTCCAAATATCCTCAATAACACTTACAACTCCTCCAAATCAATATCAAGTGGGTAATAAAATGTTAAATGTATGTCCCATAAGTAAAACAATCCACCTAGATCGTCGCATAGTTAAGATAACAACTTTGTAAGTAAAAAAATACGGGTGGGTCGATTTTTTTGGCGGCCAGGTTATGTTGTAACTTACAGAAACACTAATACAGTGATTAAGATTATACAGATAAAACCATTTTATTGTGACAGAAAAATCCGAGATGGTCCAGTGGTAAGAACGCGTGAATCTTAACCAATGATCGTGGGTTCAAATCCGGGCAAGCACCACTGAATTTTCATGTGTTCAATTTGTGATTATAATTCATCTCGTGCGATGAAGGAAAACATCGTGAAGAAACCTGCATGTGTCTTATTGCACTGAAATTCTGCCATATGTGTACTCCACGAACCCGCATTGGAGCAGCGTGGTGGAATGTATGGATAAGCTTCAAAACTTCTTCTCAAAAAAAGGGAGAGGGGGCCTTAGCTCAGCAGTGGGACATTCACAGGCTGTTAACTGTATAGTGACAGTAACGATATCACAAAATGTCATGATATATCCTTAAAATAATATGCAGTCTTACATGACACGGTAATAACACGCTCCAATTCATCTAGTAATAGACTGTGAAGGGAAACATTGTGCTCTTCACAATGTTCACTAGTTTGTGCAGATACAATTCCGTCACAAGGATATCATATTAAATCGAAATATACTTTACTCGAGTCTTCTTAAAGCATATTTGAACTGTCATTTTTATTTAATAATTGCCACTGAAACATCGTGGTGGAATAAACTCCAAACATGAGCATAATTGAAGGTATGTATTATAAGGCACTATACAAATTTAAACCTACATTACACATATGAAAATTGGTATATTTTTCAGTCAATCAATCAAAAAATAATTGACAGTTTGGATTATATACTGGCTTAAGACATAGACATATCACTGCCTCTCCTCCCCTCACACAAGAGAGAAGCCACGGGCGGAAGTCTATTGCACCGGCCGTCAGCGTTCACAATTGAGTCATTATTATAAGCTCAAACCCATCATTATTATAAGTACGTTGTGGAACACAATCAATTATTGAGTGTTGAACAACTAGCAATGATAAAATTTTGAATAAATATCAATGAATTTGTCTATGTTGGTGATTGTCTTTTGTTTATTTCATTTATCCACTATTTAGAAACATCACGAAGAAAGCTTGAAAACCGTAAAAACGAAATACATACGTATAAAATATTTTTTTCAAAAAGTGTGTCTATATCATTGCAAATGGAATCATTTGCCAGTTGCCGGATGCTGTAATATTGATGCCCCCATCAATTTCTCTTACATGCTTTGGACAAGTTGAATTTTTAAAACCAATGCCATTTGGAACGGTGCCAGCCTTTGACGTGCTCGACATGCCGGCAAAACGCAGAAATTCTGGTTAAAAAGTTACATTTTCATTTGCTCTTTTACTTGTTAAGATGTTACGAGTACTAATTAAAATGAAAGCCTAGATACGCCTAAGATGTTTTAGAGATTTTCATATAAGTAATACAGAGTAACTACAAACTGGTAACTTAATATGATATGTATGTTTGACTGTAATGACAGTAAGTAATAGCTAATATATAAGAAAATATTCATTAGGATGTGGAATGTTTTACTGTTGGTAGAGCTTTGTGCAAGCTCGTCTGGTTAGGTACCACCCACTCACCAGATATTTTACCGCAAAACAGCAGCACTTGGTATTGTTGTGTTCCGGTTTGAAAGGTGAGTGAGCCAGTGTAAATATAGGCACAAGGGACATAACATTTTAGTTCCCATGGTTGATGGCGCATTGGTGATGTAAGCGATGGTTAAGTCATTTCTTACAATGCCAATGTCTATGGGCGTTGGTATCTACTTACCATCAGGTAGCCCATATGCTTTTATATTCTATAAAAAAGTACTTGGATTCAGGTCTTTCTATTGCATTTATGCTCATTTTTTCATGTATTTTTTCATTTCAGAAATGTGTGTGTTATGGTGTTAGCGTAATTTCGTTTAATTTAACACATTAATCTACTTCACTGGTTTCTCAATTCTTTTAAACTACGCGGAAACAAAATTATACAAACCAGTACCACTTATGAGTAAACATGCAAAACTGCAAACGACTTACCGAGCTCCAAGAGAAGACCTTACCTTAGGAAGAGAAGACCTTACACAAAACACCTTTTAGAGGCTTTGTTTTTAATATATTGAATTTAAAAGAATGTCCAGTGGATTCAGGAATTAAACTCGAAGAGAGTTGTGGAATCTGGACGCAAAAGGCGAAGAACCAGGATCTTTGGCGAGGTCTTTTCCCAATAGTGGGATTTAACGTTACAAGAAATTACAAATCATTTAATTTAAAATGATCTATTTATTCAAAAACTTTAATCGTGCTGTCAACGTTGATATAAGCATTTAAATAAATCATTTATCACAGTAAAACTATCTTCCTTATCTAACGCTATTCACCTTTTCCATTTGCACTACAAATCCGGAACACACCGTTTGCCAAGAAGCCGCCATCTTGAATTTAATGTTGCGGCGAATAGCGGAACATCTTGAATAATTCTTGAGTTGCAATCGCAGTAAGCATAATGGATAGAATCAACGTTATTTTTATTTTGAATACTAATTAATAATAATGTGAGAATTAAAATTAAAAATATATAGTTTAAAGTATATCATGTGACATGAAAACGTATTTTAGAAATACAAATATACATTTTTTTAAGCGAAATAGGTTTAAAGTATATTAACGAAATTCTTAAACCCGTTTTACGAGTCATATAGGGAAAAAAATATGACGGCTAAAATTATATCTATATTTCTATAAAACCATATAAACGCTAAAATGAAAATATATAAACGAGGTAATCATAAATAATAAAAATAGTCTTTTATATGATCATAAATAGCTAATGTAACGCTTAATGGAATAAGATTAATGTTCTCTTTCAAAAGCGACCGAGAACATTATATGGAATAAATGATAATTTCATTGAACAATATGACAATAGTTGTAACTGAAATCAACTAATCAACTCACTCAAACATGTACCATAAGCAGGTTCACTGACCTTTTATCTGACGACTATATTTAATATTATATCTATATGCTCCTTTGTGTTGCAACAAAATGAATATTAAAACACCAATTATATGTTTTTAATTTGTTTTTTTTTGGGTAGTGATTGGAATCAACAGCGTTATCGGGACATAATAAGAATGATGCCAGATGATTGTTGATTTTTTTTCGACCAGACTTGTTGCCCCTGTCCCAAGTAGCATCGACAGCGTCACCGGGCGGTAGTGTGACTTATAGTACGCGTGTCCTAAGGGCGCCTCCTGTGAGGCCGAACTTCGGCTTAGGACACCATCGACGTCAGAAAGGAGGCAGATGATTGGAGTCCGCTTAATGGCTAAGGAATCACTTTAGCAATATCGGAACGCAACTTAGGACGCTATTGACGTAGGGAGAAAGATATGGGTTTCAGATTTATAAATATAGATTCTTCGTATTCTTAAATACTTTGATGGGTATCATTTACAGGGGAATACATTTAACTGAGATAAAATTGTAAAAAACAAACAATAGATTATAAAAAGGGTACCTAAAATAAGAATTTAATAAAGCTTCAATTACAGTAAGTCGAATCGACGTGTGAATGCGAACAGATAAATATCTTATACCCAGAAGAAGTATGCATGAATGTTGAAATATTTAAGGCAAGAGGATGAGTGAATTAAAATGGCTGTGTTTTTTTTGTAAGAGACGGCAACGGCCAAGAGGCTCGCCTGATGGAAATTCACTACAACCGCCCATGAACACCTAAAACACAAAAGAGCAGGTGCGTTGGCCTTTAAAGAACAAGTAAGTTTTTTCGTGCAGGCTTCTAAGTTATATTGGTTCAAAAAAATCGCCTTTAAACTTTGATATTGAGATAAATGAAAAAGAAAAACAAATTGCCTTTTGGGAATTAAAGCAAGCGAATTATGATCTTCTATATATATATACGCACAGATCAAATTCGTTTAAAGAACACGAATTAGAATTTTAATCATAAATACAATGCAGATACACAGACATAGACGCTTCAGTTATGAATAAACGAATTTCAACCTTGGCATTACCTAAACTAGTTAAATCAAATTTCCATATAGACAAATAGAAAGCGAAGAAATTTGCATATTTCTGCTTTCACAGCGGCGATGAGGACATTTTGTATATTATAATTAGTTGAGTGATTCTTAAAGTGCTCAGGCTTTATTAATAACTAGCTATTCTATCCGATTTTGGACAGGTAAAATTGTTACATCATGGTTTTTAAAAGATAATACTTTAAGTACATAGATAAATGATTAATAGCTTGTAAGAGATAAATTCAATTTTTTTATTCTAAAATTGATTGTTATGGTTTATCCTTAAAACAGATATATGAATCTGTTCAGAAATTTGGGTAAATCTTTAATAATTGAGCTCGATAAGGATTCTGTGCCAGTATTTCATAAAAGAATTTGTCCCTATTTCCGATGATTAAGCGTCTGTTCAGAATAGGAAAAAAGAAAATATTAATGAATGTTCGTATACATCAATGATCAATTTCAACTTTTAATTATTTCATATATTTTCAAAAATTAAATACATTGAAACTGAAATAATACCTCAAAGAATCGAATTCCTGGAATAAATTCGAGAACAATACGAGAGCTTTATTTAAGCTCGATGTCAAAGCTCAGAGCTTAGTGCTTGCGCAACTTTTGAGTATAGATTAATAATGCAACATTCGAAGTTTGATTCGAAACGTATTGTCTTGTTTTGTATTCGGTTGAATATCGTTTTCAAATTTTTACCTTTGACTTTTGTATTCTGGTCCAGCATATTGTGAAATATCGATATCTCTAACGGGGTCGTTATTAGAAGTAAATTTTGATTTTTTTAGAAGAATTATTTGAAATTATTTTTTTGACATTCGAGCTCATTATTTATTTCTTAAATACTACAGAAATGTTATATTATACATATTTATATCGAGCTCGTCCCCTAATCTCTTATGCACGTGTTGCAATGCCTCTTATATATTTTTTCGAGCATTCTATTAATACATTAATAGCATTACACCAGAAACCTTTACGCAAGCGTTAATTAAATTGGAAACATATAAAATAAACCACCCACAAGCCACATTGACGACAAACTAACATAATTTATTATATATTAAATAGAATACTTTTTAATTATTTAATAAATAATTGAGATACAAGAACAAGGTGTGAAATAACTAATAAGAAAGTATTAACTGAAGATAATGTATAAGTTCAGAGTTGGAAACTTTCAAGATAAACATTCGTGGTTTTTGTAGTGTCACAATTTATTGTTGATTGCATTTTTTTATTAAATAAATAAATAAAAATAAAATATATTTTTGCGATTTAATTGAAGGTGGGAATTATTATGACTTTTCCACGCATTCATCATTTGTACAGTAGCTAAAAATATGTTATATATAAAAGTATTATAATAGTATCTTTGATTATATTCTTGCAGTAAATGTAAGCATGTGCTATTTTGTCGATGTTTTGTTTTCGATGTTTAAGCCACACCGTTGCTACCTAAAAAAAAAACAAATAATTTAGCTTTTTTTATTTTTCTTACAGAACAATGAAGAGATTACATATAAAATAGACGTAAACATATACGGATTTATAAACGTGGCTAGCGGCTGTCTAGTAAAACATTGATTACTCTCTTTCTGTCATGATTGACTTAACATTCGAAAGAAGAAGATACAACATTCTTTAACTGATAACCCGCTAGACAATGTTTATAAGTAAGGCCGTTAGATCCCATGAATGACAATGTAAGAAATATCTCACACAAAGTAAATAGTCGAGTTAATTTAAGATCTCTCTTGAAATTATGGTTCCAATTACTGATAGCAAAAATATAAATATGAGCCAATAGCTCATAATGAGCCAAAATAATATTGCCATAATCAAATTGATATTAACAGAGTCGCTCTCTCACCGATATCAAAATTATGTTATATCATTACGTTCCTATTTCATTCGCACCTTCAGAGAATTTATCATCAATAATATCTATATTGTGACGAATTATTCATGAAGCTATTTCATATTTTGATAATTACATTTATAAACTCTAACACTTACAAATTAAAGACGATATTCCTTTGTATCGCAGTAATTTAGAATTAAAAGCCAGAACGTGGTCGTACAAACATTTTGTTTAAATGCGGTTAAGTAAATCCTTACTCGGATGTGTTAAAGATGAATTTCATTTGTTTCAATGTAAGTTAAGATTCAGTGAAGCGGAGAATAACCGGGAGCGCTTGCTGTAAGTGTAAGCCGCAATCTGCCGATATTCAGGTGTTCTATGCTACTATTACATGGAAGCGACTTTTTAAATCACAAGAAGAAATAATTAATTATAAAAAAAAATACAAGACAATAATTTAATGTTTCAAATATTTATATTGAATAGAAAATGTATATATATGAAGCGCCAGTATTATAAAGATAACTAATAGTAGCTCTTTGGGAAGGTAGTCTGTGGAATATTTTGAGTTATTCTTCTGACGTGTGAGTAAATCAGAGTAATTACAGGAACAAAGTTGGTGACGCAATTACGATGTAAAAAGAGGTTTATAATTCTTAGGGAGTCAGTGTCGCAAAATTTCTTCTGCCTTCCTAATATTTTTTAAGAAACTTATATTAATTTCGTATTTAAAATAAATTTATAAATCAAAATCAAAACTTACATATATAATAAATACATATACTTATTTATGAAACTATCTAATGACATGTTGTAATATGTATGTTATATATATGCAATTTATTTAAATATAAATCATACAAATAATCTTTATCTCATCTAAAAGTAAACAAACGTTTGCGGCAAATATAATCCAGTAAAAATAAATTAAAGTATTTC
This sequence comes from Nymphalis io, assembly GCF_905147045.1. Classification (NCBI taxonomy): domain Eukaryota; kingdom Metazoa; phylum Arthropoda; class Insecta; order Lepidoptera; family Nymphalidae; genus Nymphalis; species Nymphalis io. The sequence continues at coordinate 7,849,616 of NC_065910.1, read as the reverse complement.
TTTGTACCAACAATCCAAGATCAGATAAAAATCAAACAACTCGCAACAAAAAGCACTCATTACTATTCCTCTCACAGTCCATCTCCATACAAGACGATCCTTTATCTGAATTTTAGCAGATCTCACGGTGAAATATCGGGGCCGTGCGCCGAATATAAAAGAGCTGGCAGCCCTAGCATTAGCATATCGTTTGACGTTTCAAAGGCAATTTTATTGGCATTGTTATCGACCGCCAGCAATGGAATTTAAACAACCCATTAGGGTTGTCAGTAACAAAGTGTTTTTTTATGACTTCAGAATTAATTTTGTAAGGATTGAATATATATAAGAAATCAATATCAATTTAATGTTTCAGAGCAGATAATTTACAGTAACGACAGTTTCTTGACGTGTTTAAACTTAGTAGTATATAAACTTTTAGATTTAGATAGAATTGATCTGCAGACCCAGATAAAAACAAAATATTGGTGATTGTATATTATTCGATGCATATCGAACAAAAACAAAAAAAAAGTTGTATGAAGGCGATAATTTATTGCTTTGGCCAAAACACGTTTCTTAATGCTTGTATTTTCTTTCTATATTTGTTGTATTATGAAAACCGTCTGAAATATGTATCAAGTAAAGGTTAAGTCAATTATTCTGTTTTTTTTTTTATCTAATTTCACATTTCGGATGACATCATAAGATCTCTTGATTTAATCACGGGCCAAAAACAACAAAAAGTTATTGGGTTTATCCACTGAGAAATTCTTAACAGCTCGGAGTCTGAATTTGACAGTGCTTACACTCCCATGCATCGGAAAGCATGAAGAGCAGCTGGTTCTACGCCTGACTTTTTTCAGTTCTGTTGAATTGACACGAATGTTTGTACAATCAAATAAATAACACGCGCATTTGGCGAGGTTCTTTTAAGACTTGTAACCGCAGGCGATATTATTCAGGAGGATATTATCGTCATTTATATCACGCAGTGAAATTAAAACCCGTAAATATCATATTTACTTGTGGTAGGGCTTTGTACAAGCTCGTCTGGGTAGGTACCACCCACTCATCGGATATTGTACCGCAAAACAGCAGTACTTGATATTGTTGTGTTCCGGTTTGAAGGGTGAGTGAGGCAGTGTAATTACAGGCACAAGGGACATAAAATCTTAGTTCCAAAGGTTGGTGGCGCATTGGCTATGTAAGCGATGGTTGACAGTTCTTAGAATGCCAATGTCTAAAGGCGACCACTTACTATCAGGTGAGCCCATATGCTCGTCCGCCTTCCTATTCTATAAAAAAAAATCCAAGGCTAAATAAAGTCAAAAAACAAAAAAAAAAAAACCATTTATTAATGTTAACCTATGCTTCTTGTCCTCGTCCGACTTTTCTATTATATATTCACATGCTATTTCATTTTCTTTCTATTACACTTTAAGCTATTTGGTGAATATGAGTTGCTATGGGCAACAGTAAATCGAATTCATATAAAGAAATGAATTTGACTGACAGGAACGCTAGTTTATTTTTTGTGCAGAGGATTGGAATTGCGATTCAAAGGGGATATGCAGCGTTCTCGCCACAATTTGTACAGTAGCTGTTTTTAATCGTTATTTGTTTATATTTTAGGCTTTAGTGTATTATTTAATGTTTGATTAAACATTATAGTGATGATCATTTCAAAGTGCTATTCTGTAAGAACTCACTTTTAATCCATTAAATGTTTAGAACCGATTCATGGTGATATACTTCTTTGATGCGTGTATTCTTGAAAAATTATAATTTTTTAAGAATACACATAGGGTAGGCTTTACACTTTACTTTGACACATAAGAATATTAGTAATGCCTTAAAAACAGAAATTACTAGTGTGTGATGGCAATATTTTTTACGTTGTAGGTGGACGCTTAGCAAGTCCGTCTGTGTAGATACAACTCATTTGTTCTTTATTCGACAACTAAACAGCAATCATTAGTATTGTTTTGTTCCACTTTGAAGAGTGGGTAAGCCAGTGTAACTACGCACAAACTTAATGTTTCTCATAGAGCGATTGTGTCTGGATGGTAATGACCACTTGCCATCAGGTTGGCCATTTGCCATTTGCATGTAGGTTTTTCTTTATGCCAAAAAAAAAGCGGAAATAAAGGGAATAATTCTCATATATGAGTAAATCCGAATCAAAAACGAACCAGTTGATTACGTTTCAAAAGATATCGCCTTAAACTAAAATAAAATATAAATTTTGTATTGGATCATAAAGGCGTAAAACTTTGTGTTTTGAATAAAACTATAACAGTTTTTGTCAGTTCGTAGCATCATCGAGAAAGATTTTATGAATTTCGTTCCCAAACATATTGCGTAATGCAACGAAATGTTTCTATTATTATTGTTTGCTGGTTTAAATTTTCAACCGACTTCGAAGACATGCATGGTCTGTATCCCCACGGTATATGAGGATTTTTTTAGAAAATTTACGAAAATTTTTATGACACTATTACCTTTACATAAAAAGGTACTTTTATATATACATAAAATTAGTGGATAATATTATGATTTCTAATAGTTAAGAATAATAATATTTTTTTATTATTATTATTAAATAAAACTATTTAGATGTACTAAATAAGACGTTTTGAAATGATTCAACATTTTTTTTTTTGTTTAAATTTGATTGGTAGTCTTTAAATTTCACTTAACAGTTGATCAACTAAACTTCTTTAGATTGATACTACCAGGTTCCCGACTTCGTCTCCTTTGAAAGTTAGTTTTATTACGATATGACAAGAAATACATTTTATGTTACCACTTGGGGTTGGCCATGATTTAATCTGAAAGAATTCCACACCAATGTGGCTGGTAAATTATTATACGATTGACTTTATTTAAAAGCAGATATATTTGATTCGATAGCCTTTATATTGGCACATTTGTCTTTATATACATTATTAAGAATTTCTTCCGATTCTTCCGGCGTAGCCTAGCGGCGCGCGCGACTTGATCACATGATGATCATCATAGTGGAGACTGGCCCTGCCGAGTTCATCGGCCGGCCAGACTGGCTTTAGACACTTCTGCTTGGACTTTCGCTTGTGGCTGATATCTCATAAATAATATTTCAGTTGCTCAGTTTTGATTCCTTTGTTCTATTTGGGTGTGTAAATTGTACGTTTTTATGTGTGATTTATCACTTTTTAAAAACCTATTTCTATCTTGATTTCTAATAATTAATATATATGTCAGTGCAATATTTTAAAGCTATTTAAATACAGGCAACTCTTTAAATGAACTTTTTCAAAAGATATGAACATAAAATGTCAAAATAAAACATAGATCCAATTAAAAGTCCAGAAGCTGTCACACGAAATTATTTCAACACTTGACAAAATTTTCACACAAATTGAAGCCGAGTGGTTGCCACGCTTACAAATCAGAAACGATATTCATTCCGATTATCAACTTTATCGTGTTGTAATAAAAACTATATATCTAAATTGTACTTTTTTACTATATACGTAGTTAAATTATTTAGGCTCACTTCGGTGGTTTGTTTTTATTGCTATTCGAAAATGACACTTATTTCTCTTGAAATAGGATGCTTACTTTTATTTTTATTTATACGATATGCTATTGCGTATAGTAGTTCATATATTATTAAGCAGAAACTTTCTCACATAAGTATAAGAAAGTTTTTCACATTGTAACATCAACGTAATGTAGAAAGCGGGGGAGACGCAAAAAAATTTTACAAAAAAAAAACATCTACAATTTTGCTATGTTATTATCTTTGTAAATTAGATAACTTATACTTTCTTTTACAAAATTAAAACTCTTAAGACTAACCTAACACGATATAAATTTGTTTACTTATAGTATAAAAAAATAAAAACAAAAGAAGGTCGACATAGTTATTATGAATAAATTATTTATTAAAAAACTTTCGTTCAACAAAGTGCGTCCCCGTTTTATAAGTTCTAAATTGCTACATCGAATATTGTGAATTTTTAAATTACCCTAAAGTTACTCATAATGTTTTTAAATTTAGAACTTTATTTAATCCCAAATACATTAGTTCTTGGCAATTTTGTCGAACCCTAAACAGTTAAAATCACACTTGTTTAGATATAAACATTTTAAAGGTTCCAGGGAATATAATGGATAGTGTTAATTCAACTTTCCACATAGACGCGACAGCTGGCGTCCTCATTACTTGAATTATGGATGAGCCAAGACCCGGCTTCCAACTACATGCAGATTAAGCCGCAATAACGAAGGATGATATATATTTGGATAGGGCAATTTGTGTTTTCATAGGTCTATGGACCTAAAAGGGTGTTTGCTTATGAAAGAAAATTGGGTGCTGTGAAGAAATTAGTATGATTCGATGATTACAATGTTTTGGTATAAAAGTCCGTTACTGGATTTATGTGGGGTTATATAATGTGCTAGAATTAGTTAATTTTATCGATCGATTTCTTTTGTTTATTATTCGATAACATTTAAATTATTACCACGTTTCATATGTCTTTACAGTCTTAAAGTACTGATCCAAAGTCCAGAGTACAATTGCCAAAAGTTGAGTTTTTGTATCAGACATACTCTTTTTACTGAAAAAGGTGGGATTTGCAAATGGCTCACCTGATGGTAATTGATTTGAACACACTTAAGCATTGTAATAGTTCCAGTGTAGTGCTCATTCTTGAATCACTCAGAAAAATATCAGGATAATAGGCTAAAGAACCTCAGATCAGAGATCTAGAGACCTGCATAATACACTAAAGATCTTCCAAGTTTTTAATAGCAAATAATTACTTGTTTCATTCATCTGTTCTGTAAAATGTGATCGCAACATATTTAATATTAATAATAATAATAATATCATACACGGCCATCTGATCCCAAATTAAGCTTGTAAAGAGCTTGTGCTATGGAAACCAGACAACTGATATACTACATATACTACTTCTCTTTTGTAAATACATACTTATATAGATAATTACAATTACACCCAGACTCAGGACAAACAGACATGTTCATGCACACAAATGTCTGTCCTGGGTGGGAATCGAACCCACAACCTTCGGCGTGAAAGGTAAGTGTTCTACCAACCACGCCAACCGGCTCATCAAAATATTAAAATAATTTAATGGTACTAAGATTTTGTACAAGTCCTTCTATGTAGGTATGACTTATCAGTAATTCTTCTACGAAATAGCAAGTTTTAGGATGAAAATGGAGAACATATTATTGAAAGTTATCGGTACGTAATAGTATATAATTATAATTTTTACTAGTTTCCGCCCACGAAAATCTCGTTTCCCTCGCAGAAGCCTCCTACGCGTAAGAGGGAAGCGAGATTTTAGTCACTGTCCTTGTCTTTACCCCGGACAACGGGTATTTTTTTTTTTTTTTTTTTATATCGCCGGGAGGGCAAATGACTCCACTCCACCTGATGGTAAGCGGTAGTAGAGTCCAAACGCGACGACGGCCAGTACAGACGGGAAAAACGTTCTGCACTAGCCGCCTTCGCCTTGCCGGCCCGCAAGATGCCTCTTCACGCCTCGTTTGAAGGAACCCGGGTTGTAAGAGGAGGGGAATACGTGAGCTGGTAAGGAATTCCATTTTTTGGAAGTGCGACAAAGAAAGGAGTTGCCAAATTTCTTTGTTCGCGATGGAATTGATGTCACAGTTAGGCGGTGACATCGAGAACCAGCTCGCGTGGACTTAAGAAGGAAGGGGGAAGCAGGAATTAGAGAGAATAATTCCTCAGAGCACTCGCCGTGATACAGTCGATAGAAAGCGCTCAGTGCTGCTATCTCGCGACGCAATTGTAAAGGTTCAAGGGTGTTTGTGACCTTTACGTCGCCAATAATGCGTGCGGCACGTCGCTGCAACCGGTCCAAGGCCTCAAGTAGGTACTTAGCGGAGCCATCCCAAAGGTGCGAGCAATATTCCACGCAAGACCGTACCTGTGTTTTGTACAGCAGGCACAGTTGTTGTGGCGTGAAAAAGCGCCGCACCTTGTTCAGAACTCCGAGTTTCCGTGAAGCTGTTTTTATAACAGCCTCGATGTAATCCCTTGGACTAAGGTCGCAGCGAACGTCAATCCCCAGCATGGCGATTTTGCTTTGCATCACCAGCGGAGTACCACAGAGGGAGGGAAGAGGGGAAAATGTTGACTTTTTCGCCGTGAGAGCGCATACCTGTGTTTTCTTGGCATTAAACTCAACAAGATTATCAGAGCCCCATTTGGCGATGAGATCTAACGTCCTATCGAGTTCAATGACAAGATTCTCCCGCCTCTCCTCAGTTTCCGCTCGCCCAGCCACTGCGCGTCCGTGGTATCCACCATGCACTGTACTATCATCTGCATAGCAATGTATGTTCCCAAGGGAGAGCATATCATTGATATGCAAAAGAAAGAGTGTGGGAGATAGCACAGATCCCTGGGGGACCCCAGCATTCACTACATAGAATTGTGAAGCGCAACCATCTACTAAAACACGAAGGCTACGCTTGTGTAGGAAGCTGGCAATCCAGGTGCATAGCTGAGCAGGCAGACCATATGCCGGTAGCTTGGAGAGAAGACTTCTGTGCCAGACCCTGTCGAAAGCCTTGGAGATATCGAGGCTGACAGCCAACGATTCTCCATGCTTGTCGATAGCTTCACCCCAGAGGTGTGTTACGTACGCTAGAAGATCACCTGTGGACCGTTTTGGTCGAAACCCGTACTGACGATCATTAATTAGACAGTGATCCTCTAGGTAATGGATCAGTTGGTTGTTTAAAATCCGTTCCATCACCTTACAAAGTACTGAGGTGATAGCTATTGGCTGATAATTTGCCGGGTCAGACCGATCCCCTTTTTTGGGAACCGCTTGCACATTAGCTCTTCTCCAAGCCTCCGGCACACTTCCCGAAGAGAGAGAAAGTTGGAACAGGCGCGTTAACACAGGAGACAGCTCCGCTGCGCACTTCTTCAGCACTATGGCTGGTATTCCATCGGGACCGCTAGCTTTCCGTACATCAAGTGATTGCAGCTCCGCACGCACATCACGTTGCCTGATTTTAATGTCAGGCATCGTATGGCCACATGCAGGTATTGTAGGTGGCAGTGCACTACAATCATCGATGACGGAATTGTCGGCAAAGAGTTTAGCCAGGAGATCAGCTTGCTCTTGCGGACTGTGAGCTAGCGATCCGTCCGGATTTCTGAGCGGTGGCAGCGAAGGTTGGCAGAAATTGTTTTGCACAGACTTGGTCAGACGCCAGAAGCTACGGGAGCCCCTAGGATGCGAAACAAGGTCATGACCAATCTGTACAATGCGCTGTGCATCCGCTCTCGTGTATGCCTTTCTACAGGACTTGGAATTTTTATTATAGTTTGCTTTCAGTGAGTCAATGTTAGATGCCCCGCTAATGCAGCCGTTGATCCACTTGCGATATGCCACCTGCTTAGCTGATACAGCATCGGCACATTCACGAGTGAACCAACGGTTACGCGTACTCCCACTGACGAGATCTGAGCTAGGAATGTAGTATTCCATTCCCAGCATGATCTCGCCAGCAACAGCAGCGGCACTAGCTGTCGGGTCATTCCCACTGAAGCAACGTTCCTTCCAAGGGACCGACGCATAGTAATCACGCATACCGTCCCAATCCGCCGACTTATAGTGCCAAACGCGACGTTTGCATACCGCTAGTGGCGACAGCTTGGCCTGTGGCACTCTGGTAGAAATAAGGCTGTGATCCGAAGAGCCAAGAGGAGCCTGAACCACAACCTGATATTCCACCGGGTGAGAAGTCAGCAGAAGGTCCAGTAGAGAAGGTGCTTGCCCATCAATGTCTGGGATCCTGGTGGGCTGATCAACCAGTTGGGTCAAGTCATGTGTGAGAGCAAAAGCATGAGCAGTCCTTCCAGCATGGTCAGTTTTGAGGGATTTCAACCAGGATTCGTGGTGAGCATTAAAGTCCCCCAAAAACACCAATTCCGCGTTAGGAAATTGCTCTTGCGCAGCATCTGCCACCCGACTAAGATGGTCAAATAGTCGGCTTGTCTCCAAGTCACCATTGTGAGATCTGTAGAGGCACACGTAGACTCGGCTCTGACGAACCAGGTCCACACGTACCACCAACATGGAGAAGGAGGGGTCCTCCAAGCAGCGCAGTCGGTGACAGCAAACATCCGTCCTGACGAACAAGCATACTCCGGCTTTCGCTTTGAAGGATTCTTCAAGCGTGTAGCCGGCATAATTAAGGTAGCTGGTATCGGCAGGACGGAGTATTTGTGTCTCCGTGAGAAACAACATTGCTGGCCGTGCTGTCTCGAGATGGTGGTGGACAGCGTTGAGGTTAGTGTGGAGTCCTCGGATGTTAGAGAACTCGACCTCAAACAGCGAGGGTATGGTGGGGGTGAGCACCGCTGTACGACCGTTATTTCTTTTTTGTTGCGCCATTTGGGAGAAATTAAATGGAAAAGAGACGTGAAGCGAGCGATGTATTGCCACGATAGGGATGGGCAAAGGCGTGTTTCCCCAAGTGGTTGCCAAAAGGAAAAATACACTGACCCGCCGGACGGAAGGGCCCCCGAACCCCCCCGGAAGTGGCCGCCGGGACCCCACCTACCGGTCACCAACCGGCACGACGGTCCACCCCGAGATTATGCGTGGCCTGGTGGGGCAGCCTCACGAGCTGGTTAGGCACGCTCGGGCCCCTGTACTATGCCACGGGCGGCCAGCGGAACAGCCGTTTCTTCGGGTCTCCCTGACCGGCAGGTCAATACAGTTTGCCCCGGCATTGGTTCAACAGCCGTCTCCAACCGGACCAACACCCATCGCGGCAATACTCGCTCGGGCTCTGGCTGTACGCTGGCTGACCTCGAAACGCGGCTGCAAGCCACTTCACGAGTTTTTCACCATGCGTACGGTGGTAACAAGCCAGGCGGATGTTAGCATCCTACCACCAGATGAGCAGATGGTCGCTCAGATATCCCTTAGTCGCCTCTTACGACACCCATGGGAAAGAGAGGGGCAGTGAAATGTATTCTTTCTCCGTCACTGCACGGATAAAACGGGTCACGGGTATGCAACATTTCATGATGATTAGTTAAGACGTCAAAGCGTAACAAGCAAACAAATAAACAAACTCACTTCCACCTTTATAATATCGTTGATCGCAAGAGATGGTTTTTAAAAAATGTCTCAATATCTTTATCTAATTTCCTATACTTGAAATAATTAAATGTATTTAAATAAATAAATTTATTAAATAAAATCTTCAAGAAGTGAACCTAATATTCTAATATTCTAATGATAAAAAAATAATGATCACTCAAGTCAACACTGGTCACAAAAACTATTTCAAGAACTCGCTTAAAATATAAATACAGCTCTGCTATGAAATACCCACGAGAGCTCTAAGCAATTATTCAAGTAGGCCAAACTCAATCTCAGTAAATTTTATCACATCATAAACTTTCAAGGGTAAGTAACTTTTTAATAACATACGAAAATAATTTGAAAGCATAATTTTAGTAGGTTTCACGAAAAAAATATTCAAGCACGAAGTTTTTTTTTTCAGATCTTGTCTTACTGCCTATAAATGGTTCACTACTGGATAAAGATCTCCTCTACTCTTTAGTGGCTGTTCGCAGCGTTGCAGAAAAACATAGTTAAGAAACCTACATGCATCTAATTTTATTGAAATCCTGGCACATGTGTATCCACCAACCCGCATTGGAATAGCGTGGTGGAATAAACTCCAAACATGGAGGATGATGACAAAGGGAGAGGAGACTTTGGCCACAACCATATTGAAACCATTATTTATAGAACTAACCTAATAGCTTTTTTATATGGCAATTATCCTAACTACTAGATTTGAATTGTGAACGGTTAGTAACTCCAGCAGTTTTTCCTGTTTGGCATTTAATGAGAACCAAAAAAAACATTAATGTGTGACGGAGTTTGCGAATTTCATTAATTTGAGATCAAAGTGTTCCATATAAATATCAACGATCTTATATACTAATCGTGTCCTACACAACGTTCATAGGTAAAGCCTATAACCTAATGTTGTCATTGTTCACACCAAATAAGTATACAAGTATATAAGTTAACCAGAGAGTACCTTCTCCATTAAAAAGTTATAGTTCTTCGACCAGGTGTTTTCAATGTCTCACCTATTAATTTATTCTACCTACGATCTCAAGTCGGGTTTGACTTGGAACATACATTACAGGCGATGTATTACGTGCACTGACTCGTGTTATTTTAGTTCGTTACAGATTTCCCAGATGGCGCATCCAATGAGCGATTTCCTATTTATATGTCGCACACCTGGAGATTACTCAGAATATTGACAAGTAATTCGAACTATAATTTAATGATTTTGATGCCGTAAACGTATCGAATTTCACTGGTGGTAGGGCTTTGTGCAAGCTCGTCTGGGTAGGTACCAAAACAGCAGTACTTGGTATTGTTGTGTTTGAAGGGTGAGTGAGCCAGTGTAATTACAGGCACAAGGGACATAACATCTTAGTTCCCAAGGTTGGTGACACATAGGCGATGTAAGCGATGGTTAACATTGCTTACAATGCCAATATCTATTGGCGTTGGCGACCACCATTAGGTGGGCCATATGATAGTCCAACTACTTATACTATAAAAAAATCTTTCGTCAGTTTCATGAAGGTTTTTATAAGATTTAGCTACAATAATTTACTAAACTGTTTTGATTACTAAATATGCAGATGTGTGACGCAGTAAATATCGTCATATTCATAAAGGTCCATTTAATAAATCTACAATGTGTTGCATTCACTTGACTAACGTAATTTTTGGTATAAATACTACTAAATAATAATTATATACATTAAAGCCTTAAATATATACAAATGGTGATAGTGTGGAATGGTGCCAAGAATGCTAGTAGCATTTAACCTTTGTATCGCAGTTCCAATCCTCTGGGTGAAAAGTGAAGTGATCAGCACTAGATCAATAAGACGTGGTTTAGTATTTTTTTTTAAATAAGTTTTTGTACTATTAGTTCAAGGTCATTTAAAATTGAAATAATTTAATAAACATACCTATTTAACGTTACCAAGATGGCCTAGTGGTTAGAGCGCGTGAATTTTAATCGATGATCGTGGGTTTAAGCCCGGACAAGAACCACTGAAGTATCCTTGACGGTGAAGGAAAACATCGTAAGGAAATTGCATGTGTCTAATTTCACGTGTTTATTCTACCAACCGGCATTAGAGCAGCGTGGTGAAATAAGCTCCAAACCTTCTCCTCAAAAAGGGAAATAAGGCCTTAGCCCAGCAGTGGGATATTGCTACTTAATTTTTTACCTATTAACTGAGCTTATTGCAGGTTCTTTACGACAAAATGTTCATTCCGAGCCGGTGGTATAACTTAATTTAATTTAATCTTGTACATTATATTTATAGATCATTCAATTTACAAAACAAAAAAAACATCGAATTAAAAAGAAAAAGTGATTTTAAATTTATCCTCATTAATATATGTATGTGTTCGTGTAGTTTATATGAAATAGATAGTTAGCTTCAGTCACAGTTAAAGCGGCAAGCCGCAACAGTTCCGTAACTACTACAATTATACAAAGTTTGTTCAAGTATGGTAAGTCATCTTGAACTTTGTAATCTGCAAACAGATGATCATAAAAATTTCAGAACGACTTATGTAACAGCCCGTTAATGCTATACTGCTGGGCTGCTGTCCCAAATTCGGTTAGTAGATATAGATGTGACAGAATTTCATCCGCTGTTTTCCTTCACCTCTAGATATATATTACAAATAAATAAGCATATAATATAATAATTCAGTGGTGTTTGATCGGTTTTAAAGTGTGATCTTTCGGTAAAGGTCGACGTGTTCTATGCACTGGACTGTCTTGGAAATTTTTAAAGACAGCTGGTTAAATAAAATTAAAATTGTATAAATTAAAAAATAGTTTGAGATTAATCTGTTTATTTCGAGGACACAATATAAGAAAAGCCCAAGTCAGTGTTGTGCCATAATAGTTTGTCTACCTTTATCAAGGACTGGTAGTCTTTCTTGGTTTAAGTGTATGCATTTAATTACCCTTTAGTCGTTATTAGGCCGATCCTTGTGAATAAGTATATATTATAATACGCAGATTTAAAAGCTGTAATTAAAAATATTTAAAACCTGTACTTTTGTATATTTGTATGTACCTTTAATGAATATTTAATCACAAAAAAATCGTGAAGCGTCTGCATCCGTTGATTTTTATACAGAATATTTTAATTCATTTGAAATGTATTAATATTCATGATGTTAGAAATTATACTAAATTACAAGTGCTAATCGCTAGAAAGTCTGTCAACTGAGGTACTTACAAACAAATCCTGTTTGCTCACCAACCTAAGCATAACTATAGATAACACTTTTACCTGAAAACCACAAATAACGGAAGTTTCTCGCAAAGTTTTGTCACTTTTGGTGCTTCGAACATTTGCTACCCATTTGTACTAAAATTTGTCTCACTCATTTTATCCTTTTCGCGCTCTAAGATTATCGTGATATTTGTACGGAGTTATCAAACGAACTATTAAATAAATTCGAATTATGATTGGGATACTATTACAATACAAGGTGACTTATATAATATTAGGTTAGATATTTATTTATTTATTAAGGTTTACCAACAGTTGTTTACACTGAATATAACACATGATACATTTACATAGAATAGCGTAACAACTAATTATAGGTAAACACCGCTTGTAATTATACATAAAAAGAAAAAAGTATGTCCAGCAAATTCATTTATAACAGTTAATATAGATAAACTAAAACTTAATTACAACAATAGACATGAAAACAAAAATGAATAACGAATATGTATATGAAAGTGTCTTATAAAAGCAGTTATTTTACTAATCAAAGTGGGATAAGCCAGTACAAGATTTCAACTTAGTGAGGGAATCATAATGTAGATCGATTTGATCACTGCAAGCATTTACCAATTTACAAAATCTCTAACAGGGAGAGTTGGCACCTAACAAAGTCTTTCTAAGAGGTGAACAGAGTGATGTGATTAGATATAAAAAGGTTAGGTTTTGTTATGAGTGTAAATTATCACCTTAAACTTATTCTACGTCACATTGGTTGCTTTTTTTTATATTTCATTACTGTTAGACGCTTTCCTATTTTTTTATTCTTAAAATTTATGTCACAATTGCTACCTGGATGAGGTGGCTATAGCGATTAGGACGCTTTTGCGCTTTTTTAACTTATTACAAAACCGGAATTGTTTTCATTTATTATGCTAGTGTTCAAAAAAGTTAATAATAAAAATATTTAAAAATTATCTATTTATGAAAAAAAGAACTATTAAAAAGTGAAGTGATTTAATTTGCATCGATTTGATAATAACAAATGTTAATTTATTTAATAATGGGGGCTCATATCAAGCATTAAGCTAAACAGTTGCAATTCCCTTGTATAAATAAATTGTATTTTCAACAGCAGTCGATAGCAAGGAAGCAATTCCGCGAAGTTTGTTGTTTAAACAAATAATTAATCTGTTGTTGGCGTAGTTTAATTGCTTGTTTTGAGTTTGTATTGCAATTCTGACTGCTGTTGAAGTTTGTCGTCTTCAACCGAATGGCTGACTTAGATTGGATGACTTTGCGATTAGTATGCATTGGTTTTACGTCATATCTTGGTTATATATAATCATAATAAAACTTTACTTCACGTATTAGGTACAAAATGATTAAATATCAGATTTAGTAGATAGGTATGTTTTGTTTAAGAGTATTTGATCCGAAAGGTATACCTAAATTCTCAAAGGCCAATATCAAAGTTAAATCTGTATTCAACAAAATTGTAACTTAATTCGTGTCTATCTAAATTATGCAAAAAAACACTCAATATAGTTTGAAATGTTTTCATTTATGAACTTAGATACCTAAGTGCACTTTTGTTTACTAGACCAGTATTCTATATATTATAAACTACATTTATTTAATTTAAAAAAACTAAATATAATATAATATAAGAAAATTATATAATTACTATATTATAATATACCATATAGACGAAAACCACGGAGACAGACCTTCTAACAAATGACTGACATATAAAAATAAAAATCTCGCTGGTCATGGAGCATATTTATTACATTCACAAATATAAAACCATCTTTAAAAGTGGACCGAATCAAAACATTTCTATGGGTAAATTTATAATTTAAAACCTTCTTAATTTAGCACAATAAGAAATATTTTTTTAATTAAGTAATAACTTAAAAATTGATTACAGGTTCATCATGCTCTTGCAACGACAAATGGTGTGATACTTTATTAAAATTAAAAAACAATGCGGAAAGAAGAAAAGAAAGACGTAGAGGCTGTACATGTGTTCTGAGACGACCGAAATTCTTGAGATTTAGACGAAAAGTTCATAGAAGGGTTAGTTGAGCGAAATATTTATTTATATTATTACTACATATAATCGACTGCCTCGTTGGTCTAATGGCTTGATGTAAGGCCGCAGACTCGGAGGTCCTGGGTTCAATTCCCAGGTCGGGCCAATAAAAAGTTATTGGGTTTTTTCATCAGAAAATTCTCAGTAGAAACCTGGAGTCTGAAAGTTGGAAGTATATACACTCTCGTGCCTCGGGAAGCACGTAAAGCCGTTGATCGTACGCCTAAACTCTTTCCGGTCGTTTCGGGTTGCCGTCCCATCGGATTATGATAGTTAGGGAGTAGAGAGTGCACCTGTGTTTGCGCTTACACTTGTGCACCATAATATCTCCTGCGTAGTTGGCTAATCTCTCTTGAGATTGGCCGCTGTGGCCGAAATCAGTCTGGAGGACATTATTGTTATTACATACAATAATAAAACAACATATGTACAATAACATTACATTAGTAAATTTAAATGATAATATATGATAACACAAAACACACATGAATGGTGATTGAAACTAAAAGAATTGTTAAACTTCGATTTGTTTAAGCAATAGTTATTATTAGACGATACAAAGATTGTCTGTGCTAATTAAGATTAAGATTTATTTTAGATGATGTTCTACGAAAGTTTGATCATGTTTCTCAATATCGGACTTAGTTGAAGTGGCTAAAAATAAGACTTCGTATAAAAGAGTACGCCTTATTTATTATTTATTCTGTATTATGTATTGCACGTATGTTTTCATACCATATATACAAGGCGAACTTACAAAAATATCTAATTCTGGTTGGGTTTGGAATGCACTAAGCAATAGATAATCTCTATTTGTTCATTTCTTTTAACTTTTATATACACTTCAGCTGAAATACTACGCAGTTTACATCTCTCTTATATATAATATAATACATTTATATAAAAATATACTAGCAAAGCGTTGTTCTACTTGTATTTATGTACAAATCTTCTGCTCAAAAGAGAGGAGGCCTTATCCCAGCAGTGGGACATTAACAGGCTGTTATTGTTACTGTGTACACATAGCTTCCTATAGTCAAGATGATTGGTTGAATGTTACACACCGTTTCCTATAACATAGCATTTAAGGTAACATGCATTAAAACAGCGTATTAACGTGAATCGGTTCTCAATATTTCACGAGTGAGGTACGAAGTGAGTTCCTATAGAGTAGAACTAAATTTCAGCGGGCTTAAATGATATCAAATTTGCTTTAAATCGGGAAATAACAGTTTGACGAGCCGGTTGGCGTGGTTGGCGGCCTTTTACGCCGAAGGTTATGGGTTCGATTCTCACCCAGGACAAATATTTGTGTGCACGAACATGTCTGTTTGTCCTGAGTCTGGTTGTAATTATCTATATAAGTATGTATTTACAAAAGAAAAATAGTATATGTAGTATATCAGTTGTCTGGTTTCCATAGTACAAGCTCTGTACAAGCTTAATTTGGGATCAGATGGCCGCGTGTAAAAAAATGTCCCAGGATATTATTATTATTAAATAATCAAAATACTTACAAACATCAATGCTTAATTTAAATATAAGTTCTTGTAATCTTAGAACAAATCAAACACAGATGTGTTGTGATTGTTCCAAGCTAGTAGCTGTTCTGGATGTCAGAGGAGAGGAAAACTTAGTAACTAATTTCAGCTGTAAAATTTCCAACTGGATTATTATGTTTATAATATATATTTATTTAATATCATTTAAGAGGGTTAGGTACCTTAATACGAGTATGTTCTTTTCAGTACTCCTGACGTCGTTTATAATGTACGTATTATACGTACGTAATATATATATGTTTCATTACATGTTTCACTATTTGATTTCAGAAATGCACGTGCACTAATCAACTAAATAAATCGACAAAATATTCACAAAGTCCTAGAAATGATTTTATAGAAATTCCACACAAAGTCCATATTTGTTCGAAGCATAAGAACACAGCTCAAACAGGACGTTGTTCCCGTGGAACAGACATGTGTTTTTTCCAATCTAGTGATGATGAAATTCAGGGGTACCAACATATGGAAACCAATGGCTGCTGTCCCAGAGGAACGCAGAACAAGAATGTTTGTAGATTTACTGTTGATGCTTATTTTACGTAATTAAATATTTGTGTTTGTTACATATACAAATTGTGTTCTTATATATATAAGCTTTGCACTATTATTCGACATTGAATTTTCATATTACTAATTTTGTATCAATTATATTATTTCTTAGTCTATCGCATATATCCACAGAGGATTTACTATGAAAAAATAACAAGACAATTTATATGCCTAAGGCTCACACATGGTATCATGGACTTTTATTATAATTTACATGGAAAGCCATTTGTTGGCCGCAAATGGCCGACTGTGCGGAATTGCTTTAAATATTTATATTTTCATTAAGGCTAGCACATCGTGTGTACACGGAACTTTGTTTTAATTCCAGCTTTTTCCGAACAACTGCCTAAAGGTAAAAAGTAATCGAACGAACTTTTTTTATTAATTAGTACCATTGAAATACTACAGTAAATAGTTATTATATATATTTTGTTGAATATAATAAGGGATTCGGAAGTTTTGACCGCTTTTCGGGGCCTACTAACGATAAGATTACATTGTCTAAGCTGAATGATCTACTTCAAATTGATAAAATGCATACTATAAATTACAAAAATGTTTTCCAAAGCAGTTTGTTTCGTAATATCAAAAATAACTTTATCACTATTAAAATCTTATCATTAAATTTAAAGATCTATGGGCGATAAAATGCCATCACTGAAGGTAAGAATTGATCTATAACCACATTATAAAAAAATCAATGTTTAATTTGATACACCAAATCGCTCAGTAGGTCACAGAAACCCAGAGACTTAGATAAAAATCAGTGTCCGCTGAAGTATGACGAATTCCCTTGGTATGAACAATACGGAAAATCTTTTCGAATATCTAGACACGATGTCATGAAATTCCAAATTCTTTTTGTTGGTATGCCATTCGATCGGGTCGCTTCTCCGTTTTAACGACTTCAAAGGAATGGATTTCTATTTCCCTCGTTTGTATGATGTATGCTTGTTAGAATGTTATATATTTTTCAACGATGTCATCTATATACCCTAGATTTCAATGAGTGTTGCACAATTTCAATGAACTATTATCACCAGATATTTTCTAAGTAATAACATTTAGTTTTTACTTTTATTGATCACAAATAATATAATAAGGCAATTTATTTAAAAAATCTGTTTTTAAAATTGTCATGAAATTGTTATTGTGGCTTTTAACGTATGTCTCATGCTTATTGTAAGCTGTAATACACCATTACAAAAAAAAACAAATCGAACTCTATTAAAGTAGGTTTTTACAAGCAATTATGAATTGAAACAAAATTTAAACTGAAATAAAAGAAACGTTTCTCACGCAAGACGTCTATTAAATATTAGACTACAAATTTTACATATGTAGTCGGTGTATGTATCTTGGTCGGTTTCCTTTAGGTGTATTTAAATAATATATATATAAATAATATAAAAAAAATCCTAAAAGGAATATTTAAATTAATTAATCTTCTGTTATTTTGTTTTATGATACCTCCGTAATGGTACACTTCAGTCAGTCAAGTTCACAGCCTTTAGACCCAGAGCAAGGAAACAACATCCTCTCTTTTCGAGGAAATGGCTTGGGAGCTTTTTTCACCATGTTCTGACGCTGGGTGGACACATATGTGGCAGATTTTCATCCACCACATGCAAAAATTCCTTTCGAAGTTTTTCTTCACCACTGAACACTAGATGCATTATATAAATAAATTAAGACAAATGATTTTTGCCCGAACTTGAACTCGCAATCTTCATGATCTTCATGAATCATCTTGAAGATTCACGTATTATTTTACACGTGACTACAAATTTAAATTTGGCATTCCAGTATTTAAAGGTAATTTATATATAAGCGTAGCTATTCTTCTTGGATTGTAAAATACAGTTCCAATTAAAGTAACTGAGATCACATAGATAACTAGCTGAAGACCAATTCAACCCAAGATTGCAGATAGGAACCAAGCAACAGATAATATTAGTAAGGCAATTTGTTGAAATGAGGATCCCTCGACGCACTACTGATAAACAAGATAAGATATTCTTCAAACCATTTTTACTTGGTAAAAGTGTAGAAATATTCAAATAAAATCTTAGTCATATAAAATATTTCAATGTGCATTTAATTACTATCATTCTAATCCAAAATTTAATTTTTTCAATTTTTTTTTTGCGATGATTTTTGGATTACATTTTTCTTATATTGGTATCACCTAAGAATCGCAATTCAGTATTGCAGGTAGCAAGCATTTTCATATCGCATTTATTGACTGCCTCATTGACTATACCGAGATCCTCGGTTAAGCCCCAGTCAGTCCTTTAAAAGCCATTAGGTTTTTTGGATTATTATATACGTATACCTAATACTATGTAAATAATGCCAGTGTAAATACAGTAACAAGAGACACAACATCTTCGTTCCCAAGGTTAGTGGCGATTTGGCGATGTAAAGAATAGTTATTATTTCTTATATTGCCAATGTCTATGGGCGGTGGTAACCACTTACCATCAGGTGGCCCATTCGCGAGTCCGCCTAATAATAATAACATTTAAAAAAGGCCAATTTAATTTTCAAAAATTTAACAATTGAATCGTAAACTCAGAATACAGTGAGAATAATAAAAGTGTATTTTTTTATTTATAATTCATTGCTCTCTAATTAATGATATATTTAAACAGGTCCACATTGCACGATGTTGCATTAGGTCGCAATAGTCGCAATAACTCCTAGAAAAACTTCAATCAGAGAAACGATTATAAAAAAAATGATGTTGACGACTGTTTATATATGAAATAAATAATACATATTCATCTAAATTCTATTAACTTTAGCGTATATAAAAAGCACAAAATATAAATACTCAAAAATTAAACAGTTTGTATATGTATACAAATTATTTTGTAAATTAAGAGAAATATTACGAATTTTGGTGCCCAAGTAGTGCATTTAGACCCTCACTCAATTAAAATCTTCCAAGGCTTATTGATCTTGAAAGCAATTAAGCCTATGTTGCCTCCCAGCGTTAATTACGCTAAATAATATAACCAATTTAATTAATTTAAATTATACCCTCCGAACCGTGAAATAACTCATAATTTATAATGATACTGTTTGTAAATAAACATAGCTAATACAACACATCATTAATTTTTACAAAAGCAATTTTTGATTTGGAGTAGATTGGCTGACAATAAATTGTCCATAGTAATAAGTATTTAAATAAAAGAAAAATATATTTTTATGACAACTATTAAATTATGATAATAATATTTTATACAAGTTTTCGCCAGCAGCTTATTTCGCATTTTAGGGTTAGGTATAAAAAGGTAGCCCATGTTCTTCCTTAGAGCTTAAGCTTGGTTCATACCAAATTTCATTAAAATTTATTCAGTAGTTTAACCTTGAAAGCGTAACAGATAGACAAAGTTACTTTCGCATTTATAATATTAGTATAGAGATATGTACATACAAATTATTGGCATTAAGGATTTAAATATTATTATCCAATCATTATCTCGTGTAATGGAACAATGAGTGACTCCAGAACTACTACCTTCAGCAGAGCTAATGAGGTGGTATGTTATATTTTATATTAATAGACACGTAAAAATTTCATAGTAAATATCCTAAATTAACAATTCAACTTAGATTGATAATAAGCTCCAAAGATTCACTACATCTTGACTAAAAGAGTTGAAATTTTGCATGTTGGTCCAATTTAGACGAAAATGCATTTAAATGGTAAACATGATCTGATTCCGCACCCAGTTTGGGTCAAGACGAAGGAACGCCTCAACGATCAGCTGCACAATTTGTATGTATTAACTTGTTTTTAAATAAAAAAACATCTATTTAATAATATTTAATTACATGTCACATTTTGTCAAATAATTACTTTATATATCAGCTAGTAAGCCTACATGGAATAAAATATCACACTAAAGTTAGTGACATCTATAATCGCAATATAATTAGTTTTACTGCCAGGGACTAAACTAATTCCGAGTTCGCTGTCTGACTGAACACTAATTACGATAAGAAACATCTCTGATAAGTTAGGAATTAATGTATTTTGTGATGGAAACTTATTACGAGTTTCATTATTCTGAACAACGATTTTGGTCACAAGATTTTTTAATATTATATTTTTTATTGAAATAATATTACGCATAGACAATAAACGAACAAAATGAAGACATATTTGTAGTTTGTTTATTTAATAAAATAAAAACACGCGAAGGGCGGTCTTATCGATGAATTTGTTGTTTAGCAAGAAAAGATGCTTACAGGGTATATCGAGCAAGAGATATTTACGTCTTAAGAAAGATCTAATATGGAAAATAAATTTTATCAGTAACAGCCTGTAAATGTCCCACTGCTAGGCTAAGGTCTCCTCTCCCTTTTGAGGAGAAGGTTTGGAGCTTATTCCACCACGCTGCTCCAATGCGGGTTGGTGTAATAAATTTTATAATCAATACCAATTTAGTTACGTGTTTTTTTTTTGAGATTTGCTGCTAGCATTCTTTCCACTATTCTTCAGGGTAATTTTTTATACAAAGCTGTTTTTTATTTTTATTCGTACATGCCTAAAGCCTAAGTATTAATAATTCTTATGTAATGTGTATTGTGTTATAATGTACAATTTTATATGACATATAAGCTTATCGCAAGTTTTTCGGGTCAAATTTACTCTATAAAAAGCACAGAAATTTCTATTTTTACTTGTGTCAATATTATTTATATAATCTATTTATAAAGAAAACAATTAATAAGTACGGAGTGAATAAAAACATATATTGTATTAATATATTTTGTTACATTATTATAATAATATATACTAACGAAGTATATGCTATAAACGCCACCCAAAAAGGAGTAACGCTGCCACCGTTCTCACATCAAGATGACATAAAAGAAGATCGTGACGTTTGTCGTTATGATATACGAGTCGGTCTAACCCCTAAGGAGTGCCCATAGATCATCAAAATATTTTCATTCAAAACGACTTCACAAGTATCTGCTTTTGAATCATCCTTAAGAATTACTAATTAAAACGCCACGATCAAAACTGAAATCACAAGATGAAAATTGGTAGAGTGAGAAATTAGTATCCGTAAAGGCGACAGAGTTGGAATTACTTGCGCTCTTTGGTTATACATTAATTACCAATTTCTTGTTACGTGAAAGCTTAGTCGCCTATCTGTGCACATATATGTATGTAAATACATATTTAAGATTGAGAGCGCAATTTATATAATATAATAGAAAAGCTTAAAATATAATAGAGGCACTTGAAATTGAGAGAAGGTCTTCGTTTTGTAGTGAGGAGCAAACTAAGAGAGTATTATCATTATTAAGATTTTAAAAGGGCGCTGTATTGTTATCTTGTTTATTTATTTTTGTAAAATAGGTGGACGGACGGACAAATGGGCCACCTGATGGTAAGTGATTACCACCACCAATGTAAGAAATATTCAAACCAAAACACAACAATACTAAGAATTGCTGTTTTGGGGTCGAATCTCTGAAGAGTAGGTGGTACCTACCCAGACGGGCTTACTTAAAGCCCTACCGCCAAGTAAAATACTTCACCCTATCGATTCTTTCAAAATGTCATTATTTTGACAAATGACGTGTCATACACGTTGTTATATTTCAGGATTAGATACATATGAAAAAAATGCCTAATAATTTTCGCGGGCAATTAACATAAGTGTATGTATCCATGAGAAAATCCAGCAGATACTCTCAAATTTAAATATTTAACATTGATGACAATTTTTATTATTAAAAAACGAATTATTAGGAGGGTATAATATTGTATACAAGTTTTTTTATTTAATATTATAGGAAGGCGAACGAGCATATGTGGCACCTGATGGTAAGTGGTCACCAACGCCCATAGACATTGGCATTGTAAAAAATGTCACTCACAATATCATCACTTACATCGCGAATGCGAAACCAACCTTGAGAACTAAGATGTTATGTCCCTTGTGCCTGTAATTATACTGGTTCACTCACCCTTCAAACCGGAACACAACAATACCAAGTACTGCTGTTTCGCGGTAGAATATCTGATGAGACGACATACACTACCCAGACGAGCTTGCACAAAGCCGTACCACCAGTAAAGATAATATTTATATCATTTACATAACATACATAAATAAAAAAAGTGTATATGTGAAGTAGTCCAAAAACGTATGTGAAAAAAATAGAAAATAATATGTATGAAATAGTATGATCGGGCAAAGTTGAAAATTTCTGTATAGGTTGTACACCTCGAAATTTTGCAAAATAGCTTCTTATTATGCCATTACATTATAAAACGATCAATAATTTTTTTATGTCAGGATATTTTATATATATACCTATATATATATATATATATATATATATATATATATATATATATATATATATATATATATATATTTATATAGGTATATATATAAAATATCCTGACATAAAATATATATATATATATATATATATATTTTTTTATAAAAAATATATATATATATATATATATATTTGCATGTATTTTTATTATTGTCTTGCTCTTTGTGATTTTGTGTAAGCCTGACAATGAGTACCGTTAGCATACACATTATATATATATATATATATATTGTCAGGCTTACACAAAATCACAAAGAGCAAGACAATAATAAAAATACATGCACACGCAAGCAAAAAAGTTATTCACAGAAGTTAAAAAATATCTTGTATCCGATGTTCATTGTCGTTAGCACAATGAGTCTGCGCGTGACGTGGATGTGGAATGCTTTCGGTACATTCATTTTGCGACGGAATTGGAATCAGTCTCAGTTTCATCTGGTCTTCATTTGCTTTAACTTGCTTAGTATTATGACGTGCTTGTTTGCTTAGTATTTTTTTTTCATACATCCCAAGCCGAGTCACAGAATATTGTTCATACGATTATTTAGGAATTCATGTTAATTGTTGAAAAATTATTCAGCAGATTTTTGGTTAAATTATGTGTACTGTTTAAGCGCTTAAGCACTGCTGTTTTAACCACAAGCACTTGCGTTATGATGACTCGGTTTTCGATTGTGAATAAATTGCACGTTTCGAGATAAAATCTCTGGTCGTGCCACCGCATGATCAAACCAAATCAATTGAATTAAATGAGATTTAAATGAAAATTTTAACGAGAATAACTAACAAGAAAAATATTTACCTTTTTAATAATACCGATAAATTAACTTAAATGTTAATAAATTTTAATTTCACGCTTTTTTATATTCTAAGAAAAAATAGATCTGCTCTTAATACAATCAGGATGATGATGATGGACCAGTTAAATCCTGGCTGATTTCAGCCACGTTGGCCAATCTTAAGAATGACGTCTATCCTTACCAACTGCACAGGATATAGTTCACAAGTGTATGTGCCAACACAGGTGCGCTCTCTATTCCCTCATTTTTTAAATCCGATGGAACGACAAAACCGAAACCACCAAAAAATTCAGTCGCACGATCAATGTTTCCAATTTACTTGCTACAGAAAATTTATTAGATTAAAACACCAAATAATTTTTATTGACCCGACACTGAATTTGAACGCAGGATCTCGTCCTCTATGAGCTTGTATACCTGACATAGGAAGAACGAGGTAGTCAAGACAAGTTTTCTTTATATAACCCTTTTTAATATAAATTTTAAAAATATAATGATTTTTTTTTCACAGAAGGTTTTATCCAAAACCCTTAGACTAAGCACCGGTCGATTTATCTTTTGTATGTGTTGGTCAAACCTTGCAACTGAATTTTAAGCCAGGGGACTAATTATTTAACAAACTACGACTATTAACAAATTTTCACTTCATCGCAATCGAATCGAAATGTACTCGTTGGTAGTAACGCATCTATAGTTGCGGTTTGGTCGAAGTTGGATCGGAATAGAATCGGGAACGTATCGTAACCGTTATTAATTAGTAGAACTGGTCTCTAGTAAAGTTCTACTCAACCGATTGGGCTAAAATAATGCACACTTTTTTGATACATTACAATCTAGTATATCTACAAAGCAGTTTTTAACATGAATCACATAAACCTAGCTTATTTTTTGGTCTATAAAATAATAAATATAAATAGCAAAAAATAATATCACAGTAGCTGCCTTTGAAAATATAAAGTCTACTCATACACGGTATTTTCTTGCAGTTGTATCTATTTCTTACCACAATTACTTTTTTTATGTATATGTAAATTAATTATTTATGTTGTACTACTTTATAACATGAGTCTCTAAAGCCATTACAAAGTCATTTGAAACAAAACGAAACATGGCTGCAAAGTTAAGCTAATGACGTCATTTCCTGTAATCACCAACAAGGCGGGTTCGGGTCCCTAATTAAATTTTACAACGTGTATAAATATCCTAATATTATGAATGAGTCACACTTATGAACTTTGTAATCAAAATATGTATAGCTGTTGCGATTTATGTAATAGACTAATGTTGTAAATAGCAAGAACTCGTAAGAGTCTGATAATGTCCGACTGTTTATCTTAAAATTAATCTTATGGAGAAGGTTTTGTTTATCTTAAAATTAATCTTATGGAAGACCACCAATCCGTGCTCAGTTTTATTTATTTATTTATAATAACCAAAGTATAATATTAACATTTAGTTTTATTCTTGACACCTTTGTCTATGCCCTGTCAGCTTGTTTGGTTGCTGTTTAAACATAGACAAACTAACATATATAATTAAAATACACATACAAGTATCATTTTACTGATGGTAGAGCTTTGTGCAAGCTCGTCTGGGTAGGTACAACCCATTCATCTGATATTCTACCGCAAAATAAGACTTGGTATTGTTGTGTTCCGGTTTGAAGGATGAGTGAGCCAGTGTTTTTACAGGCACAAGGGACATAACATCTTATTTCCCAAGGTTGGTGGCGCATTGGTGATGTAAGCGATGGTTAACATTTCTTACAACGCCAATGTCTATGTGCGTTGGTGACCACTTACCATCAGGTGGCCCATATGCTCATCCGCCTTCCTATTCTATAAAAAATGGACTAATTTCCAAAACTTCTCTATAGATGATAGGAGGCATTTGCATTAGGACTGTAACTCTTATTTTTCGATTTAAAGAAAGTTCAATAGTAAATTCTCAATCAGATATTATTGGGTAGACCTCAAATTGTAGATATAAATATTGTAAAAAAAAAAACTAGTTCGAACTAGTTTGTGTATAAACATTAAATCAGATAGGCCTTATTAAAGGTAATCCGAATGCAAATGAAATAGCTCTTGGCGATATTCCAAGAAAGCTAGACAAGGCTACGCTCTTGGACGAATGAGTATTATCTAAAAAAACGTTATTGTTACTAGAATTATAAAAGTTGTGTAATGTTATATTTTCCAAATATATTTTATGAAATGAATACTAAAACATAAATAGGTCATGTTCTATTATAAATTAGTATTACTTTATAAAATATATAAATTGTTTCGGGTTTGAAATTATAAAACGAATATTTCTACTTATTCTATACAAGTTCCCGCTCGCTACTTCAGCCACATGTGAGGCGGTGTTAATATGTAATGTATATTCTTTGCTGTACCCAACTTCCCTGACAACGTGCAAAATGACAGTTGATTAGTTATTCGTGAAAGCGTAAAAAACTAACTCTCTCATTTATAATATTACTAAGGAAGTAAGGATATGTAAATAATGATACATATGATAGCTTTCTTGATTCGCTTTCTCTGGTAACGAGCAAGGCTATTATTTAAGAAATAAAAATAAATTTTGATCAGTAACAGCAACAGCCTGTGAATTTCTACTGTTGGGCCTTCTGTCCCTTTTTGAGGAGAAGGTTTAGAGCTTATTCCATCACGCTGCTCCAATGCGGGTTAGAGGAATACACATGTGGCAGAATTTCAATGAAATTAGACAGATGCAGGTTTCCTCACGATTAATTATAACAACAAATTAAGCACATGAAAAGTCAGTGGTGCTTGCCCGGGCTTGAATCCACGATCATCGGTTAAAATACATGCGTCTTACCTCTAGGCCATCTTGGCTAAATTTTGATCGTTATATGTTAAATCTAAATCATCTAACATGGGATAATAACATCAAGAGTCGAAACACGGGGAAGCCACTGAATTTTCATGTGCTTAATTTGTGTTTATAATTCATCTTGTGCACGATGAAGGAACCATCTTGATGCAACTTTCATGTCACATTTAAGCCACATGGTAATATTAACTACATAAATTCTCTTCAAAATGGAAGGAGGTATTATCCTACCGATGTGACAATGATATAAAGAAACGATTTTTAGATTTTTTTAACTCTGCACCCCTTCCTTAAGTTATTAATACCCGCTTAAAGTATTAATATACGTTTCTAGGATAATGTAAACATAAAATAAATCACTTTACTCGGATAGGATTTAAGTCAAGGTCAAAAATCTTTTTTTCAATATAGAAGCGTTACACTTACTTATTGATCGTCATAAATCTACAACCGGTTCGGAAATAAACACCACAGACCTGAGAAGAACCGGCAAAAGAAACTCAGCGGGATTTTTTTTATATCATCCATCAATAGCCCTCTTTTGCAGTACAAAAATCGTATTAATATCGGCTGCATTACCCCCGAGTAGAATGCCATAAGACATTATACTGTGGAAATAACTAAAATACACTAGGCGAGCCGTATCAGTCAACAATCTAATTTCTTTTACCGCGAAAGCTGCAGAGCCGAGTCCATGTGCCAATTTATTAATATAAGGGCCCCATTGAAGCTTAGAATCTATGGTGATACCAAGAAAGTCTGTTGGTTCTACAGCATCTAAAGTCGCTTAGGTAGTGCCAGTATAATATATTAAAGTAGGCTATTCCAAATACTTCTATATCTTTATTTTACAAGCAATGAAAGGTTACACATATAGCAAGAAATTCATTAGTTTTCATATTTTCAATACATATATATGGTATTATGGTATGGTAAATGAAATATATAATTAGTTAGATTACAATATAAGCTGTAGTGAATTATAAAACGAGATTAGGCAAATAATTAATCAAATAAATCAAAATCACAAAATATTACTTACTTTATTTACAATATTGTTGTATTTTTTTCTCTTTATAAAGGGTTTTTTCATGAAATATCACTTGGTAATGCCTTGTATAGTGCTATCGAAATGTATACTTTTATTACCGTGTTTGGAAGTCATTGATAATTCAGTTTTGTGTTTATTTCGGATGTTATGCTGAGTTGAGTACGTAGTGGTTAGAACGCGTGAATCTTAATCGATGGTCGTGGGTTCAAGCATCACTGAGTTTTTATGTGCTTAATTTTTGTTTATAAATCATCTCGGTGATGACGATGATGGAAAACATCGTGAGGAAACCTGCATATGTCGAATTTCACTGAAATTGGTGGAACAAGCTCCAAAACCTTCTCCTCAAAAGCGGAGAGGAAGCTTTAGCCCAGCAATGAGACATTCACAGTCTGTTACCTGCACTGTAAGTTGACATTTATTTATTTATTTATTTAGTGTACAGGAAACAAACAGTGAAATAATTACAATAAAATAAAAAATATAAAACAATTCATAAACCAAAACAGTTTCCATTTATAAATTAATCATAAGTAATTACAAAACAAGACATTTTTTATATTTAATAGGTGCATGAAATTATATAATTCATTTATATAATTTAATTTAATATAAATTTAATTTTTAAATCAAGAAAACATAATTTAATAATAAATAATCAATTTATAATTAATTAATTAAAAATGCATGAGTAAATTAAGGCTCTTGACATGATTTTATTTTAAATTTAACTTGAGTGTGTATAGAATTTGTTATTTCATATTATTTATCTATACAATAAATTTTCAAGAATGTTATCCAGTAATCAAAGATACGAGTGATTATGGCATATTGAGTTTCCGATCGTATAAGAGCCGACTAGTTTTATTATCTACCCATCTTAGGGAGAGTTTCAAGCCAATTTCTCGGTTGAATGCGCGCAACGAACAAAACGTTAGTTTGAAACTGATTTTATACGAAAACTTTTTCTGGCTCCAGAGGTGTGCGATAAAGTTAAAGTTGGGTGGGTAACTTGTACATACTATGGAATTTCAAGGATTCTTTCTTCCTTTGTATGGTATTATATATCAATAAGGACTCAATAAAAGTTGTTTCATAGTATTTTAAAAGTAAATAACAACATGATTAGTCTAAAACTATTAATTATTGAGGTATGACGTTTGTCTAGCCATATATGTGTTTCATTTTATAATTATACTTATGTTCACCTACGGCTTCGTTCCCGTGTGTGTGTAAAAGAATCATGATGATCGGTTGAGTAATTGAGACGTGAAAGCGTAAGAAGCAAACAGGACTTCCGCATTAATAACTTTATATTTATAATATTATAGTTAGGTATAATATTTTAGATAGATAGTTCTACTACAACGATGATATACCAATTTAAATTCCACACGTGAATGTTTTGCCAATATAGATCTTAGCCTTAGCTACATACGTCACATTATCTATTATACTGTCATCTGTTAAGAATATGTACAATTGTGCTATGACCTATTAGTAAAAAGCCGTTCTTATAAGCCGTGATGGTAGGGCTTTGTGCAAGCTTGTCTGGGTAGGTTCCAACCACTCATCAGATATTCTACCGCTGTTATTGTTGTGTTCCGGATTGAAGGGTGTGTGAGCCAGTGTAATTACAGACAAAAGGGACATCTTAGTTCTCAAGGTTGGTGGCACATTGGCGATGTAAGCGATGTTTAACATTTCTTACGATGCCAATGTCTATGGGCATTGATGACCACTTACCATCAATAAGCCCATATGCTCGTTTCCGCCTACCTATACTTTAAAAAATAAGAAAAAAATGTTCTTATACAAACTATTTGTTTTTTTTTTAATAATAGCTATGTCCTTTTTAAATACAGTAACAGTAACAGTAACAGCCTGTAAATGTCCCACTGCTGGGCTAAGGCCTCCTCTCCCTTTTTTTTTTTTTGAGGAGAAGGTTTGGAGCTTATTCCACCACGCTGCTCCAGTGCGGGTTGGTGGAATACACATGTGGCAGAATTTCAATGAAATTAGGCACATGCAGGTTTCCTCACGATGTTTTCCTTCACCGTAAAGCACGAGATGAATTATAATTACAAATTAAGCACATGAAAAGTCAGTGGTGCTTGCCCGGGCTTGAACCCACGATCATCGGTTAAGATTCACGCGTTCTTACCACTGGGCCATCTCGGCTATGTATTACTAATATTAATATTTACTCCTCCAATTTAGCGTTTGGAAATGGGGACGACATTAAACCAAGAGTTCAGGGTCGAACCATTTACATTGGTAGGCGGCCGTAGACCATTGAGCTATTGACGCTTAAAGTTACTTCGAAACGTATGAAACATATTAATATACACATGAAATTTTCTATGCCTCGTAGAAAATTTCAACATTTGTTAGCAAAACGAACTGTTTTGTTTTGTACAGTAACCGAAGATGAGTTTATTGGGTGTTATCTACGTGAAAGAGAGACAATACGTGGTCGCTTCGTTCGTGGGGCTATGGCTTAATATTTAAAAAGATCGTGAGTAGGGCTTTGTATAAGCTTACCTGGATTGATAGCGACCCAATTACTAGTTATTTTACTGCAAGTTCTAAGCTATCTTTGTTTGAAAACTGAGGCAGTTTATCTAAAGGCTCAAGGGATAAGGAATAGATAGTGTCTCTTACCATGCTATTTTTAGGTAACCACTTAATATTAAAATTTAAGCAGAAAAATAAAAAATAAAATAAAAAGAATACTTAGAATTATAGTAAAATATTGGATGTGAAACTGCTTAACAGGCCAGAAATTTATATCATTATCATCCAAAAATGATATCATCCATTCTTAATGATAAATGATTTTTTAAGCGTATACAGACAATCGTTATCAATTGCTGGACACCGGCCTTTTACTAGAAGGCTTCGGGATCTCTGACTTGCCTATCTAGTCGAACATCGCCATCCTCATCAGGTCATTGGTGATTTTTTCGATCATTGCTATGGTAATATTTACGTATTATTTATATATAAATAATATACATAATTAGAAGTTGTTCATGTTGGGAATTTATATATCCTTTGTTATTATTTAAAATTAATTAAAATTATTTTGAATGATGAATTGTTTGTAGGTATGTAAATTATACATGAATATATATGGTATTTAAGTAGAGTATGTTTTTTGAATTAATTATTGTAAAATTTAGAAATTATTTTTACTATTTTATGTAATTAATTTTTAATAAATTGCCACCATCATTAATGTATATAAAGGTTTTGGTAACCAGAATGCCTTGATAATGTTAGTTTTGCCTTTTAAGACATTGATTTTGTTAAATAATGTTTTATTAAGAGATAAATAAAAGTTTAAGTGACTTTTATTAATGGGGAAATCTCCCTTGATACAAATCTATCCAAGGTTTTTTCAATAGATTACAACCAATCACTAACTAACAAAACAAACTATGGTACGAGTTGTATTTATAACGAGAGTAATTATAATAGATAAGTTATATGCTAAGCTTATCCCAGTCCTTAATTATTAGTCTTTATCAATCACTCAACTACTGACTTTTATATTTATTGATGTTAGGGCCTTTGCTAATCACTTTAGCTCGTCTGGGTAGGTACCACCCACTCATCAGATATTCTATTGCAAAACAGCAGTTCTTACAATGCCAATGTCTATGGGCGTTGGTGACCACTCCACTATCATGTGGCCCATTTGCTCGTCCACCTACCTATGCTATAATAAAAAAAACGATTTTCACATATGTTTTATTCCGCTGCCGCCGCGCGTTCAAGATGGCGCGAAAACACTGTTGTCTTTGATTGATCAAACGTCATCCCGATAGCAATAAGGGAGGTAGACAAATAAATGTATTTTGTTATAAATTGAAAAGAGTTGACGTGAATTTGTAATTAGTGTTACCAGTATTATAAATTAAACACAAGTTATGTTCTAACATTTATATTTTCGAAATTTTATTTCTAGTAAATTGAACATTTACAAGTTTGAGTAATTAATAAATAAACATTAAACAATCAGTCTTTTGAAGGTAAATTTTAATTTCACTACAACATTATCTAGAAGCAAAATTACATCTAAACGATATTTCTATTGCTTCTATAATTATATTACAAAAGATTTACCTTAACTTATCTTATTATCTATCTTTTTAGATGATTGAAAAATTTTAATCACAAAAATTTAATATTAAAAATGTCATTATCATATCCTTTGTATTAGATCGACGCCACACATTCGCGTTAATTCTGTTACACACGAATCTTTGGTAAATCAACAAATGTTAAATTATGAGCGATTTGTTGTTCCAATTTCAAATTCGCTTGAATGTGACTGCAGATCTTTGCTAAAATGTCTGTCGCTGGGGTATTAACATCTTATAATTAGTTTTAAAAAGTCATTAATATTAATAAAAAATTAAACAATATTATGGCAGTGTTAACTTAGTAACATATTTTTACGACTAGAAATAAATGACAGAATGAATATATTTATAATGGCGCTGCCACACTGCAGTTTTGAAATGTTTTGAAATATCACCTAAATCTATAATTGTTAGAAGTTTGATGCTCCTTTATGAAAACATTGCGTAATTATCAGATTGGACTTCTGATCTACTTTTCGAGGTAGGTAATTTGTTTAATAATATTAATATCAAATAATGTTGGATAACATGAAAACTTCTGTTAAAATTTGCATGAATTCGTGACATAAAGTTAATTAACAAATATATAATGATTTTTATTATAATTATTTTATAACTAAAGTGTGGCAGCATAACACAGGTATTAAAAACCTTGCATTCATAGTGTTGTTTTCTTAAAATAAACGTTGCATAACGCATACTGTATTGAAAAATTTTATTCAATAATTATGCAAACAATTTTTTTTTATAATTACGAACAAAACATTTTTATAGATCCATTAACTTTACTAATACTAATTATTCAATTAATTTTAAAACAAATTAATTCCATAGAAAAATTTAAATAAAGTACATCCTCTGCCTCTAAACTGTTTGATAATTTTTAACATATAGTAATATTTTAACAAATTTTTCATTCCGTTTGTAGATTCTTGCAGAGCTACCTGTGATGTGGTACTCTGCATCCTTCTGAAATCAAATAAAGATAAGCTCGTTACTACTATTTTAATAGTACAAAACAAATAACATTTTTTCAGAGATTTCTTATTCTTCGTCGTTTCGCTCTTGACAGAGTGGTCGTCATTGCGATGCTGTAGCACGCCTCAAAATTATTCTCCGTTCTTCTCTGACAGCTGCCTTTCTTGCGCACATGTAAGGGGTACCTTTCCTCCCATCATACCTCTCACGAAACATGCAACGTTGGAAGCCCAAGGCTTCAATGTCATGTAAGTAAAGTAAGATGGCGTTATGGTTTAAGAATTTATTTCTCAAAAAAAAGAATGCAATTCAGTTTAAATATTTAAGAAAACAAGATTAACATACTTAAATATTATATATACAGCACACGGGCGGTACACAAAAATAATGAACAACAAATTAAACACTTCACTTAAAATAATGTGGGTATGACAAAAATATGCGTTATAGCAATTGTATAGTAATTGACATTATTTTCTTTAGCTAATTTACACAATAAAATTTTGTAAGAAAAATATAATAATCAAATAATATATCACATAAAGAAAAATACAATAATAAAATAAAAATGTTGAAAATTAGTCGTTGATAATATTAATGGAGACTCTTAAAACAATTTTATAACAAATGCAAATACTTTAGGGCCTAAAGAACTGTTTTAAGATGTGGTGTTTTAGGGTTTTTTTTTCTATAAAGTTAAAGACTGAATATCCTTAGTACTCGTGCTTCATACAATATACTTTTTTTACCGTAGTTTGTTCATGGTCGTATTCATCAGTTTAGTTATCCGTTTCTGTGTTTGTCCTATTTTTGTGAAGGATAGTTTTGTGTTTATGTTTTCAAAATCTTTTGCACTATAATAGACACGTGTTATATTTATATATTTGGGACACTGTCATCAACCCTGTTTCGTTGTACAGTTTTTCAGTAGGAGATAGATACTTATAGTGAAAAAGTAGTTTTCCGAAATCCGAAACAGCCAGTGAATGTCCCACTGCTGGGCTAAAGGCCTCCTCTCCTCATTTTGAGGAGAAGGTTTGGAGCTTATTCCACCACGCTGCTCCAATGCGAGTTGGTGGAATACACATGTGGCAGAATTTCAGTGAAATTAGACACATGCAGGTTTCCTCACGATGTTTTCCTTCACCGTAAAGCACGAGATGAATTATAATCACAAAAGTAGTTTTATGATTTTGTTTTGGTTTATTTGTAATTTTTTTAAAGTTAGTACTTTCAGCAGTTCCCCAAATTTCAATCAAATATTCAAGGTGAGGTTTTTCCATTGAATTATTTATAAGATATCGTACAGATTTTGGAAAACATCGAATAGTACCTCGAAGTCTCAATTAAATTTGATATTTTTGAACATAATTCATCCATATGTATGTCCCATGAAAGGCAGTTATCTATATGTAATCTCAAATACTTTTCTGAATGAACATTCGTCGATGTTTTATTATTGATGCTTAGACTTTATAGTCTAGCGGTTATCGATTTTTTTTATTTTTGGAGCTAAATATTATAATAATTGGTTTTTGTTATGTTAATTGTAAGTTTTTCTGAAACCATAGACGTAGACAGTCCAATTTTCAAACTGAAAATGCATTTAAAAACAAATCAAATTAAAACTATATTAATATAAGCACCACTGAATATTCATGTGCTTAATTTATGATTATAATTCATCTCGTGCTTGACGGTGAAGGAAAACATCGTGAGGAAACCTGCATGTGTCTAATTTCATTGAAATTCTGCCACATGTGTATTCTACCAACCCGCATTGGAGCAGCGTGGTGGAAAGCTCTAAACCTTCTCCTCAAAAAGGGAGAGGAGGCCTTAGCCCAGCAGTGGGACATTAACAGGCTGTTACTGTACTGTACTGTAATATAAGCAAAAACGAGAATTTTTAGTCGTTGTTTTTTAAGATTTATTTTAATTTAAATCTACAACTGGTTAGGAGTATGGATTCTACCGCGAACACATACAAACTTTTCCACCAAATAAACAATAATAATAATTAAATACTGTAACTCACTTCTCGGCGCACTTTTCAATGTAGTCGTTCGCGACACGCAATCGCTCTCTTCTGATTCTGATCTCATTTGAAAACTCGTTTCTAAAAAAAAAATCAATAAAATTTAGAATACTAGTTTTCACTCTCGACTTCGCCCAAGTTGAGGGGGAAGGGGGTGTTAGGTACCTTTTATGTAAAATTTCATAATGATCGGTCGAGTTGTAAGACGTGATATCGTAACAAATAAACTTTCAAATTTATGATAATATTGTAATAATCTTTATATAAGAAACTATTTTTTGTATATTAAATATTGTACCTTATGTTGAGAACTATAATATCCTGAGACATTATTCACACACGGCCATCTGATCCCAAACTAAGCAGAGCTTGTACAATGGAAACCAGACGACTGATATACTACATATACTAGTTTTCTTTCGTTAAAACATACTTATATAATTAAACCCAGAGTTAGGACAAACAGACATGAGCATGCATACAAATGTCTGTCCTGGGTGGGTATCGAACCCACAACCTTCGGCGTGAAAATCAAATATTTACCAACCACGCCAACCGGCTTAAATATATACATAGTACACTATAGTAACAAAATTAACTGAAATTCAAATGCAACCTCTCTCATGAGTGTGTTGTATTGTACTGATATAATTAAATTGTTGGTATTATGTCGTTTACAGTAAAAACAAATGTAATAATAATAATAATGTGCTCCAGACCGATTTCGGCCACGACGGCCAATCTCAAGAGAGATTAGCCAACTGCGCAGGAGATATTATAGTGCACAAGTGTGTGCGCAAACACAGGTGCACTCTCTAGTCCCTAACACTCGTAATCCGATGGGACGGCAATCCGACACGACCAGAAAGAGTTCAGGCGCAGGACCAACGACTTTACGTGCTTTCTGAGGCACGAGAGTGAACACACATCCAACTTCCAGACACCGGGCTGCTACTGAGAATTTTCTGACAGAAAAACCTATTAATTTTTTATTGGCCCGACCTGGGTATTGAACGAAGGACCTCCGGGTCTGTGGCTTCACATCAAGCCACTAGACGAACGAGACAGTCAAAAAATAAATGTAATAAAGTTACCGCTGTCGTATCGCTTTCCACGTCTCGGCGCTTCTTGGTTGTCCACGTGACCGAACGTACGGAAGCCGATGGCGAACTGCGCGTACGGACTTATCTCGTATAGTTCTGAAAATAAATGACATTTCACTTAAGCGGGTTTATTCTATTTGAAAGAAATATCATATATAAAAGTTTTATATATAATGTGTCATGAAATGTCCATTTGTTATTGAGTTTTTGCATTTTCCTTAATAAAAAAAAACATGTGAGCATTGTGAATACAAATATACCACACACACAGAAAGATAGCCTTCACAAAATACTTCCCGATAGACAAAAAAAGTATTTTTAAAATGATTAATATTAAAATGATAAAAATATAACTTAATTGGTTCAGTTAAATAATTACAGTGTTTATTACGTTTGATAGAGTTTTGCTTAAACTCCAGCTTCCAATAATTTTAAAACGTTTATATAAACTTTCAAATGGTATAAACATATACCATTTTATACAAACGGCCCTAAAGATGTAAAGCAATAGATTTTACGTGACATTCCTTGCGATCAGTCTTTACTCCTATAAAGTTTCAAGATCAAATTTGAGCTCAAATTTAAACATGGACACTTCTACGAAAAAAAGCTTAACTTTAGAATTTTCAAGATCAAATTTGAGCTCAAATTTCCACGTGTACTTCTACGTGGAAAGGCTTAACTTTAGAATTTTTAGGCGCGTTGAGAGTAAAATTTTACGTTGGAACGAATAAAGTCAAAAAGGTATACTACATAGGTTAGTTACGAAAGAGAGATGTGTAACAGTACGATTTTTTTTACTTATTCGATAGCGTTCACGCTAACCGCGATTTGTATGAAATGAATTGGAATTCCATGCAAATCGCAGTTAATGTTAAGGCTATCGAATAAGTAATAAACTAATACTAGGCACGCAGATATGTTTACATAAATGAAAAAAAAAACGAAAGGAAATCACTTTATCGTTAAATATCACACTCATATTCCGTAATCCGTAACAGCCTGTGAATGTCCCACTGCTGGGCTAAAGGCCTCCTTTCCCTTTTTTGAGGAGAATTTTTAAAGCTTATTCCACCGCGCTGCTCCAGTGCGGGTTGGTAGGATACACATGTGGCAGAATTTCAATGAAATAGACACATGCAGGTTACCTCATGACGTTTTCCTTCACCGTAAAGCACGAGATGAATTATAATCACAAATTAAGCACATGAAAATTCAGTGGTCCTTACCCGGGTTTGAATCCACGATCATCGGTTAAGATTTACGCGTTCTTACCACTGGGCTATCTCGGCTTTTCATTCGGACACTCATATTATGAAGAATGAATAACTTTTAACGATGGTACATAAATAGAATATGTATGGATAGTCAATTCCTCACCATGTTTATTGTCAGCCGTGAGATGTACGGGCGTGCTGTACACTCTGTTGTTGACTTCCGCCGGGACGCTCTGCGGCGTGTTGACGGTCGCGTTACTTCGTTCTGACTTACATTCTCCGGTTAA
The DNA here is from genome assembly GCF_905147045.1 of Nymphalis io. NCBI lineage: Eukaryota > Metazoa > Arthropoda > Insecta > Lepidoptera > Nymphalidae > Nymphalis > Nymphalis io. The sequence continues at coordinate 7,812,178 of NC_065910.1, read as the reverse complement.
TGAGTTTCTGTATTCCGTTAATCTTTGGTGGCTGAAAATATTGTACTCATATAAAGTTTTCTGCGGAAGAAAATACGCGTGACGTCGTACATTGGTGGTAGATGTGTGATGAAAACTTGGTATCATAGCAAACAATTTGACTATATCAATGTATATATATTTGTCAGTTACAATGACAAATTGAGAACTTTTATTGAATTTGCCACATATATTTTTCTAGAATTTAATTCATATAAGCGATACTATGTTATGGTACAATGATACTGGCTGTATTTTTTAAAATCAACAAGGTCGAAACACCCGTCCAGAAATTTTATTTAAAAAAAAAAAATTTTTAAAACGAATTATTAAAAATGAATTATTAAAATATACGTATATGTCAAAACTAAATGAACTAAAAAAAATATTCATAAAACAACAAAGTTGTTGAGTATGACAGCTGTAAAAATCGCAGTTTTAAACTAGATAAGTTACATATTACTCACTCTCACTTTGTGGTAAAGCTTTGTATAAGCTCACCTGTATTGGTACCACCCACTCATCAGATATACTGCCGCAAAACAGCAGCATTTAGAATTGTTGTATTCTGATTTGCAGGATGAGTGCGCCACTTCCCAAGGTCGGTGGTGCATTAGTGATGGTTACTGTTGCTTACAATATAAATGTTTATGTGCGGTGGTGATCACTTAACATTTACGAGAAATATTTTATAAGTGAAAATCTTACCTACGGACGTATTTATAATTAAAATAATGGCTTTTAAATTGTTATACTAACTTGTGTCGCTTAATTAGAATGTAGACACACGTCACCAAACAGAGAAAGAGTAAGATGGAGCTGCACACGATCACCAGCAAGTTGATGTCGAAGTAGTCCGTGGGTGGACCAATCGATTCTATAAAAATATGATGCATTTATAAAAAAAATTAAAGGACATAATAATTTTATTTGTGCGCCATATATTGGCCTCAAAAACGATACATACTTATGTCGTTATGTATCGTATATAAAAATAAAGTTACTCGTTATTTCGAAATAAATTCGAGAACCACTATCGATAGCATAAATACGAATGGAGCGAGCGCCTGGAGGACGCGTGGTTTAGATATTCTTACAATTACAACAAGCAAAATTGTTTTCGTTATAAAAGAGTACTTAAATATTATTAAAAAAATTAAAAGAAAGCAATCAAACATAAGACCTTTTGCTTAAAATATACATATGATTTTGATCTACTTCGGTCAGCTTCTTGTATATTTACGTGTATACGTATTTATACTTCATCTCTTTATTTATTTATTTTAATTCAGCTCACCTCCGCGCTCGGTGGTGGTGGCGTAGTCGTAGAGCGCGGTGGTGTCGCCGGCGCTGCTGGCGGCGCGCACCCGCCAGCGGTACCAGCGCGCCGCGCGCAGCGCGCCCGCGCCCGCCGCGCCGCGCGCCGCGCCGAACGCCCACGGCGCCGGCGCCGGCTGCGGAACGCTCAGCTGTACCCGACCCTCGCGAAGGTTTCCCTTCCCGATTTACGTGACACGTATATTTAAACTTTGCTGGTGGCAGAGCTCTGTGCGAGCTCGTCCGGGTAGGTCCCACCCACTCCTCAGATATTCGCAAAGCAGCAGTACTCAGTACTATTGTTGTGGTCCGGTTTGAAGGGTGAGTGAGCCAAGGTCGGTGGCGCATTGGTGATGTAGGCGATGGTTGACATTTCTTACGATGCCATGCGATGTCTATGGGCGTCGGCGACCACTTCTCATCGGGTGGCCCATATGCTCGTCCGCTTCCTATTCTATAAAAAAAAAAACTGGAGTCGCTCTTGAAAATAAACCAGTTTGAGGCGGTTCTATACAGCACACGGGGTCTATGTCAATAGATAAGTGTAACTTGCGGTATGATTTACATTACGTACCAATCTATTTTCAGCTCGTTTCCACACTTTGCTTCCATATTCCTTGTAGTCGACCTCCCATCTCGTGATCTCGCAGCCGTTGTCGTCCCAGCCACTTAGCTGGATGTAGACGTGGCTGGAATTACTCCAGAACCACTCTGTCGTCGTGGGAGCTATTGGAACTGAAAGAAAATAATTAAATATATGCAAAAAATCTTTTATGGTTGTAAAGTGAAAGTTGAGAAAATTATGATCAACAATTAGGTAAAAATATAGTTATAATTGGTTGTAAGAAATAAATTTATGACTTGCAGAAACATATTTTACTAATTTCATTTAAAATACTTTGAATTCAAACGACATAACGACCTTTATTTATTTAACTCTTTTATTTATTAACCATTACTATACTTAAATATGTAAAACTAATTACCTAAATATTAAAACTTTGCTGAGCAACAACTCACAATATGTTACAAGTTCTAAGACCTACCTCCTCCTAAAGTCATAGCATCGACATAAGCTGGTTGCGATACACCGACGCTATTGGCAGCTGTCATCCTCAATGAATACTTCGTGCCACACTTCAGCCCATCTAGCATGTATTCCTGAACCCCCTGTATAGTAGTCCCCTTATCCGCCCATGTTTCCTGCCAGGGCCCATTTGCTTCTTTCCATGTTAGCTCGTAAGCTGAAATTCGGAAATTTTAATATCAGTTTCAGACTATGGCATGACTTTAGTAACTTTAAATTTTTTATTTTATATTCAAAAAACTTATTTTTCGAATATGGAAGCAAGATTATATTAATTAGACAAGACTAAATTTTAATGACGAAAAATGTATTGTTATTTCTACTTACTTATCTTCTGATTTTTGCCTCCAACCTTCCTTGGCTGGTCCCATTGTAAGTGTAAGGCGTTTTTGTGTGGAGTGATTCTCAATATTGGAGGTTCGGGAGTTGGTAGAACCGAGACTTCATATGATACTGAGTCTGATCCATATAAGTTCTTGGCCAGACAAGTGTAGTTACCGCTTAAAGATTGATCTATGTCTGTAAGGAGATAAAATAAATGTGTTTCGAACGAATTGTTTAACGAAATTTGTCTTGGTCAGTTACTTAAAAATTAAGGTCCAATCTGACCATATAAATTCCTATCCTAAACCTAAACCTTCGAGTCAATCTAGTAAATACATATTTCAGTATTGCTATCATTAATAATACATGCAAATTATAATGAAGTAGTAAAAGATTCGTGACACAATAAGGTGAAATAATAAACGATTCTTGATTTGGAAGCAAATTGGCAACAATAACGAATTCTTACTGTTAATCAGAAGACTGTCGTCGTGGTTCCTGGTGAACCGCGGGTGGTGCGTGATGATGTTGTGCTTGTGGTACCACACGGTGCGCGGCGGCGGCGCGCCCACGCACTGGCACACGAGCAGCAGCGAGCGGCCCTCGCCCGCCGACAGCGCGCCGCCCAGCGACGACACGCCCGCCACCACTGCGGACGGGGACCAGTGGCACATCTTGGTGAGTCACATATTTGATAACTTCCTTACGTTTTTCCCAAAACAAATTTCTTTAAAAAAATTATTTTGTATAAAAGTTAACAAGTATTAATTCACTAGTTCCTCATTATAAGTTTTACTCCGATAGCTGTGAACGATAAACAATAGAATAGCCAATATGTTTATTTTTCAAATCGAGGAAAGTAGCGTAGGTTTTACCCAATTTATCATTACCTCTTGCACTAACTTCTACATGGACCCTTGCACTAGGGGCACCTTCACCAGCTGATGTATGCGCTCTGACGAATACTTCGTATTGCATGCCAGTTGTGAGACCTGGCAGTGGGAAGGTCAGCTGACGGGACAGGTTGGACTCTTGCGTCGATTCTACTCGATAACTTTGTGGAGCGTTGGTGCTAAAATAAACGTAAGCCATTTAAGATCAAAAATAGCGTCGTTGTAAAATAAATTTGGACATAAATGGGCATACAACTCATTATATTAAATGCAATATTAAAGTTACTTTATACTTTATTGTACACCACAAAGAGAAAAAAGAAATACAAAACATGGATACAGCCTAAATAAAAGTAGCATACAATTTTGGATATAATATAATAATTTGTAATTTTTTTTAATTCAATGTCACATTTTTTTTTATAGAATAGGAAGGCGGACGAGCATATGGGCCACCTGATGGTAAGTGGTCACCAACGCCCATAGACATTGGCATTGTAAGAAATGTTAACCATCGCTTACATCACCAATGCGCCACCAACCTTGAGAACTAAGATGTTATATCCCTTGTGCCTGTAATTACACTGGCTCACTCACTCTTCAAACCGGAATACAACAATACAAAGTACTGCTGTTTTGCGGTAGAATATCTGATGAGTGGGTGGTACCTACCCAGACGAGCTTGCACAAAGCTCTACCACCATTCTCTGATTTTAAAATTACAAAATCTAAATAACTTTTATATCGTACTTTTTTTTTTTTTTTTTTATATTCGCCGGGAGGGCAAATGACTCTACTCCACCTGATGGTAAGTGGTAGTAGAGTCCAAACGCGACGACGGCCAGTACAGACGGGAAAAACGTTCTGCACTAGCCGCCTTCGCCTTGCCGGCCCGCAAGATGCCTCTTCACGCCTCGTTTGAAGGAACCCGGGTTGTAAGAGGAGGGGAACACGTGAGCTGGTAAGGAATTCCATTTTTTGGAAGTGCGACAAAGAAAGGAGTTGCCAAATTTCTTTGTTCACGATGGAATTGATGTCACAGTTAGGCGGTGACATCGAGAACCAGCTCGCGTGGACTTAAGAAGGAAGGGGGAAGCAGAAATTAGAGAGAATAATTCCTCAGAGCACTCGCCGTGATACAGTCGATAGAAAGCGCTCAGTGCTGCTATCTCACGACGCAATTGTAAAGGTTCAAGGGTGTTTGTGACCTTTACGTCGCCAATAATGCGTACGGCACGTCGCTGCAACCGGTCCAAGGCCTCAAGTAGGTACTTAGCGGAGCCATCCCAAAGGTGCGAGCAATATTCCACGCAAGACCGTACCTGTGTTTTGTACAGCAGGCACAGTTGTTGTGGCGTGAAAAAGCGCCGCACCTTGTTCAGAACTCCGAGTTTCCGTGAAGCTGTTTTTATAACAGCCTCGATGTAATCCCTTGGACTAAGGTCGCAGCGAACGTCAATCCCCAGCATAGCGATTTTGCTTTGCATCACCAGCGGAGTACCACAGAGGGAGGGAAGAGGGGAAAATATTGACTTTTTCGCCGTGAGAGCGCATACCTGTGTTTTCTTGGCATTAAACTCAACAAGATTATCAGAGCCCCATTTGGCGATGAGCTCTAACGTCCTATCGAGTTCAATGACAAGATTCTCCCGCCTCTCCTCAGTTTCCGCCCGCCCAGCCACTGCGCGTCCGTGGTATCCACCATGCACTGTACTATCATCTGCATAGCAATGTATGTTCCCAAGGGAGAGCATATCATTGATATGCAAAAGAAAGAGTGTGGGAGATAGCACAGATCCCTGGGGGACCCCAGCATTCACTACATAGAATTGTGAAGCGCAACCATCTACTAAAACACGAAGGCTACGCTTGTGTAGGAAGCTGGCAATCCAGGTGCATAGCTGAGCAGGCAGACCATATGCCGGTAGCTTGGAGAGAAGACTTCTGTGCCAGACCCTGTCGAAAGCCTTGGAGATATCGAGGCTGAAAGCCAACGATTCTCCATGCTTGTCGATAGCTTCATCCCAGAGGTGTGTTACGTACGCTAGAAGATCACCTGTGGACCGTTTTGGTCGAAACCCGTACTGACGATCATTAATCTTCTAGGTAATGGATCAGTTGGTTGTTTAAAATCCGTTCCATCACCTTACAAAGTACTGAGGTGATAGTTATTGGCCGATAATTTGCCGGGTCAGACCGATCCCCTTATGTATTTGATTAGATTTTAGATTAAAACCTAGATAGTTTCTAGGTAAACTACAACTATATAGTTACGACAACTTTCATTGTTACAACTATTATATGGATTGACTGTCTCGTTGGTCTAGTGGCTTGATGTAAGACCATAGACCCGGAGGTCCTGGGTTCAATTCCCAGGTCGGGCCAATAAAAAATTATAATGTTTTCCTTGCAGAAAATTCTCAGTAGCAGCCCGGAGTCTGGAAATCGGAAATATGTACACTCCCGTGCCTTTAGTCCTGCGCCGGAACTCTTTCCGGTCGTGTCGGATTGCCGTCCCATCAGATTATGAGAGTTAGGGAATAGAGAGTGCACCTGTGTTTGCGCACACACTTGTGTACTATAATATCTCCTGCGCAGTTGGCTAATCTCTTTTGAGATTGGCCGCTGTGGCCGAAATCGGTCTAGAGGACATTATTATTATTATGTGGATAATTAATTGATAACACAATAAATAAAATAATTTATAAATATGTATATTGTGCTTTTGAGGTTTAATCTCTGCAGTTATTTACCTCGTAACAGGCTTGACGTAAACAGTATAATGAGTGATTTCTCCATTGGGCTGATCAGGTTTCTTCCAACTGACAAGAATAGAGGTCGAAGATGATACTAGGGCTTTTATAGCTGACGGAGGTCCAGGAACTGAAATGGAATGGTATTTTGTTTTTATTGTTTTTGTTTTATGAGATTATGTTATGTTATGTTTTACATCAATATAGCCGAGATGGCCCAGTGGTAAGAACGCGTGAATCTTAACCGATGATCGTGGGTTCAAATCCGGGTAAGCACCACTGAGTTTTTATGTACTTAATTTGTGATCATAATTCTATTCTCGTACTTTACGGTAAAGGAAAACATTGTGAGGAAACCTGCATGTGACAATTTCACTGAAATTCTGCCACATGTGTAATCCACCAACCCGCATTGGAGTAGCGTGGTGGAATAAGCTCCATACCTTCTCCTCAAAAAGGGAGAGGAGGCCTTAGCTCAGCAGTGGGACATTCACAGGCTGTTACTATATCAATAATATCATCGGCAAAAATTTTAAGTCAGTTTTATGTTTTCAAAACTGGTAGTTAGTCATAAAAGATTGTTTTTTTTTCTATATTGATTAAATTTTAACGATATACGCAAGGTGGCTGGCAGCGGTTGGAGATTAAGAGCTGAAAATCGAGCTCAGTGGCGTGCCATTGGAGAGACCTATGTCCAGCAGTGGACGCGAAAAGGGTGATGATGATGATGATGATTAAATTTATAGATTTTTGTAAAATGTGTAGGAGAAATACTTACTGTCTTGTAGAGTTGTACAAACAACGGGATAAGAGAATGGACCAAGACCGTAGTTTGAAAATCCGGCGACCTTTATCGTGTAATTTGTATATTTCATTAGACCTTGCAGATATAACTCCGTGTGTGGTGTAGTGATGTTGATCCAAGGACCGTCTGGAAATATAATTTGCGTTCTTTAACTTGTTAACTCTTAAAACAGTAATAAAACAGCATGCTTTATATAAATTTTAATTTTTGGATATCATGGTCACATGCCTTAAAATGTTCTGAAAAGTAAGCGACACACATATTATACTAAAGTTGCTAAGAGTATTCAAGGCAAACATATTAATATCAATGAGCTTGTGCAGACGACAAACTGTCAAAAATTAAGCTAGCAATCTATATTTATATATTTTTTAGGAGAGATGAGAAAGCAAACAGATATAACTACGGTTAACAATCACTATATAAATACCAATGGCAAAAAGATAACGCTTCGTTACATTACTAGTTCCATCAAATATTACTTATTGCACGATTAAATTAGAAACGGAGCGACGTATTGACATGATTTATTGCTTATAGACAGTTTATAGGAAAGAAATTTGTGCCGCCAGCACATCGCCTTTTTAGTTGCACTCCATATTTGGCATGATGGTATATAGATATGACAGATTATTATAATGCATTAATCGGTCAGTACAGGGTACTCAAACAATCGTGACGCGCCGTAAATAAAATATATTATTTCTACGGTCTTTGAGTATTGGCTAGCCTCATACCTGGATCCGTCTCTGAACATCATATGCCTCAGGATCTCAAGATAGCCTACACGCCAAAAATGCAATATTTTTTTATATTTAAAAATACACAGCGGAAGATAGAAACTGATTTCGTGCAGTCGACACCGAGCCGGTCTCGACCGACGGCAACACGCGGCGGCGAGGGGCGGCGAGGGGCGGCGAGGGGCGGCGAGGGGCGGCGAGGGGCGGCGAGGGGCGGCGAGGGCGGCTCACCGTCGGCGCAGTACAGCAGCGCGTACCCGAGCAGCGCGGCGCGCGGCAGCGGGCGCCACGCCGCGCGCACGGCGGCCGGCGCCGCGCCCGCGCAGCGCACGCCCGCCGGCGCCGCCTCGGGCGCTGCGGACACACCGGACACTGCTTGGCCACGCGCCGCACTTCATTTACTTTTATTTATAGAATAGGAAGGCGGGCGAGCGTCTGGGCCACCCGAGGGGGAGTGGTCACCGACGCCCATAGACGTTGGCATTGTAAGAAATGTCAACCATCGCTTACATCACCGATGCGCCACCGACCTTGGGAACTAAGATGTTACGTCCCTTGTGCCTGTAATTACACTGGCTCGCTCCCCCTTCAAACCGGACCACAGCAGTACCGAGTACTGCTGTTTTGCGATAGAATATCTGATGAGTGGGTGGTACCTACCCAGACGAGCTTGCACGAAGCTCTACCACCAGTGAACCGCCACTTCCCGATGATTACGACTGGGTTCGATTGTAGACGGGAGCTTGTGATAGTCTCGTTGATTATATATTTTTTTATATTTTTATTATAATTGGGAAACATACATTATACAACAATTAACTCGTTCATACACCAATCAAGTTTCCACTTAGAACAACGTTCAATTAAAATGTTAAGAATGGAATATATTAACAAACGTTAAATTTATTAAAATTTTTTATAAAAACTAATTATATTTCATATTCTGAGAATTCTGTGTTATAATTGAAAATTTCTATCTCACATCTCCGATACAATTAAACACAAACTTCTTATTTTAATTTATCAGATTAAAATGACTAAAATTAGCGCATGTGTTAAAATGTACCTCCTTCTCTTGTGGTCTGATAAACCGGTAAAGAAAATGGTCCATTTCCAGCTGAGTTGAAAGCACTTACAGAAACCGCGTACCTGAAATAAAAGAACATAATATCTATCGTCGTAAAACTTACTTAAGAAATACTTTTATCGAAGGCCATTTAAGTACTTCTTTAAAATTTCATATGTCAAATAAAAATCTGTAACAGCCTGTTAATGTCCCCACTGCTGGGCTAAAGGCCTCCTCTCCTCTTTTTGAGGAGAAAGTTTGAAGCTTATTCCACCACGCTGCTCCAATACGGGTTGGTGGAAACACATGTGGCAGATATTCAATGAAATTAGACACATGCAGGTTTCCTCACGATGTTTTCCTTCACCGTAAAGCACGAGATGATTTATAAACACAAATCAAGCACATGAAAATTCAATGGTGCTTGTCCGGGATTGAACCCACGATCATCGGTTAAAATTCACGCGTTCTTACCACTGGGCCATCTCAGCTCAAATAAAAATAGTCCTAAAATATTACCCAAAGGATCTCCTTCAACTCACCTGGCATTCTTTAAAAGACCACTCAGTACAGTCTCCTGTTTTCCTTTCCTAGAAACTACTTTCACAATTTTCGTTTGAGAGTCATTTGTGCCTGTAATTCAAATGATTAATTTTAAATAATCAACGCGTTTTAATTCTGGATTTTAGGTTTTCGTATAACAACAATAAAGTTTCAACAATCTTTACTATTGATCGACAACCCATAAACCAACGACACAGTTGTCAGTCTCACAGACTTACTTATGTTATGAAAATTGTACCTTAAGCAATGATATCAAGCTTCCATATTTATTGACATAATTTCTGTGATATATTACTAAAATTTTAATGATGCTCATTAAAAAATATCCTTGCCTGATTCGCCATTAATTCTTGGTACAGCTTTAACGTGGTATCCTTGTAGAGCGCCGTTGTGAGTCTCACGAGCTGGAGGTATCCATGATACGAATAGTTCCCCAGGGTTGTCCGTCTGTTGAACTTGTACTCCTAGAGGGCTTGAGGATGGTGCTAAAAAATTACCTCTTTATAATACAGTATATAACCATTTACAAGGACTAAGTCAAATGCTTGTTTCATGATGCCAAGTCGTATTTTATTTTGCGTTGACATAATAAATTAAAACAAAATAAAAAAAAACAAACAAGTAAATGTGTGGTAGGTATACAAAGAAAAAGGTTTACGTAAAGTCAAATCCACTATTTATATTCTTAAACTTTTAATATATATTTTTTAGTTAATTCAGTTGTAGTTCCAGTAACAGCCTTCACCAAAAGGCACGAAATGAATTATAAACACAAATCAAGCACATGAAAATTCAGAGGTGCTTGCCGGGTTTGAACCCACGTTCATCGGTTAAGATTCACGCGTTCTTACCACTGGGCCATCTCGACTTTTTTTTAGTTAATGCCATTTCATAACCCGGTATTTCAACGTACACAAATGAATACGTCAAACACTTTATAAATAATTGACTACCTTCTTGCAAAGTGGTGAAGTGCACTGGTTGTGTGTAAGGGCTCAAGTCCACTTGGTTCCCAGACGCGACACGCACTCTGTAATCGACTGCCGGCTGGAGATCACGCAGCTCAACGCTTTGCCGTATATCATTTTCTTGCCTGGAAGTATTTTTGTCCTGCTATTATATCTACTAAGTATAGAGACAACACAAAAACCTTTAAAAATGGATGTTTTTCTAGATTGTACTGGTGGTAGGGCTTTGTGCAAGCTCGTCTGGGTAGGTACCACCCACTCATCAGATATTCTACCGCAAAACAGCAATACTTGATATTGTTGTGTTCCGGTTTGAAGGGTGAGTGAGCCAGTGTAATTACAGGCACAAGGGACATAAAATCTTAGTTCCCAAGGTTGGTGGCGCATTGGCTGTAAGCGATGGTTGACATTTCTTACAATGCCAATGTCTAAGGGCGTTTGGTGACCACTTACCATCAGGTGGCCCATATGCTCGTCCACCTTCCTATTCTATAAAAAAAAAAAAAAGATAAAAAAATAATGGCGATTCTTGATACCTTATATATTCATATAAGGTATCAAGAATCAATATATTTTAATAAATATTAATATTTATATTTATTAAATGCGTAAAGGTTTTCTCTAACAAGACTTACTAAGGCACATGAGGTCTCTACATTTTTGATTCGAATTATAATTTTATTTGTGTAACCAATGAAAACTTGGTTAAAATTGGTCATATTTACCTGGTAATATTTATCGTTTTCGCCGTATCCCATAAGGTGTAGTGGTTAGATGAGTACTGAAGACTATAGTATTGGACGTGAATCATGATCGTGTCACGCCAAGATAATTTTACTGATGAACTTGTGATGGAATCCACTTGGAGATCCATTGGAGGGGTCGGAGGTTCTGGATTAAAAAAGATTGAATATACTCGTATTTTAAGTTAGCTTAAATTAATAAATATCGTGTTTTGAATTTTACACATTATTTTATAGCTCGGTTTTTTCAAATAATTATTGTGTATTTATATTTTAAAGTTCTTTTTGAAACAGCATGCAAATATAATTAATTAATAAATTGCCTTTACAGCGATTAACGCCTATTAAATTATAATACAATTTAGCAAAATCATACGTTAAAATATAGAATATACATTCAAATATTGCTTACATTTCATTTATTAATACTTATACATAACTATATTAAAAGGAATTTATTTAGATTTTCTTTTAATCAATTCGTATAATACCTATCGTCAGCCTTAATCAAATTAAAAAAATAGATATGAGTTAAATAACTATAAAATTTCATTATTAATATTAAGAATACCTACCAAGTATATTCAGGTGAATATTAAACGTAGCAACACCATAAGGATTGCTCGCTCTACACTCGTAAGTCCCTCCGTCTCTACTTTCAACGTAGTTTATATTTATGATACTCTTCATACCATTTGTTGTTGAACTCTCTGATATCGTTATCCTGAAAGCAAAAAAAGAAAAATTTATATTTGAATAAAATATTTCATCACTTTAAATTAAATATTTGATAATATTACTTTTATATTAAATATAATATGAATATTGAAATCGATAAAACTTATTATATAACATCAAGAGAACTAACGACATACTGAGCGAGCTGATATCAAGAAGGCACAAAATAGACAAAAAGTTATATTTGTGAAAGATCGTCACGCCATCTATGTTTTTTACTTTGAACTTCTTGCTTCTATCACAGCAAAGGATACGTTCGAATAGAGCCGCCTTCATTCTAAATGTAGCGACTACAATTATTACAGCATTTCAAGCAGATGTCGCTACGAAATGATTTTGAAAAATATATTAATAATTTTATTAAATTATAAATTATTTATAGTTCCAATAATTAAAAAAAAAACTTGAGAACTCTTTGAGAAAAAGTTGAATGTATAAAATGTAATGTTTAGTTTCTCTTAAAATTAGACGTGGAGTTTATCAAAAACTCGAGTCTCGAGTTTTATATAACACAAACAGATTTTAGTATCTCAAAACTTGATATATAATGTAGAATAGCTAATAAATTAAAAAAAAAAATAAGAATACCTTGAAGACGTAAATTCAACAGGATTCCCACTCAAACTCCACTTGATCCTTATTGGGCTGTCTCCCAATGGTTGGCAAGTTAGAGCCATTGGTAGCCCCATCTTGGTAGTTAGGTTCAATCCTACAGACTCAAAGTGCACCGGCTCTAGAAATAATTTTGAAACTATTTTAGTAAAATTGAATATAATAATTCGTAATGATCGGATACCTGTAGATTTATTAGTTTCATCAAATATTTTATTTGTTTGTTTTATATTTAAATTAAAAAGACTAAATAATGTTAGTAATTTAAATTTTTATTAAAATAATAATGAAATTAAAATTATTTTGTAAGTGAATGAAATAAGCAAGCAATCGCACTATTTTTATTATATTTTTTTTTAATTTGAAGAATAAACTTACTATTAACACTTATCCATAAATTCTTATGCAATGGATCTCCAACACCGTTGTCAACATGACACGCGTATTCGCCTTCATCACCTAAAGAAACCACTTCCAAGGATAACGAGCCATTGGGATAACTCGAAACACCACCACCAGCTAGGTCGAGAATAGGACGCCAAATACCGAGAGCAGCTGAAATTTCAAAAATGTATTTCTAATAGGATAATATCAAATTTTATTTTAAAGATTTGTTTAGAGCGAGTTAATTAAAGCTAAATCGAAATACTTTCGAATTTATTATTCTGCACACAATTCTAAATTAAGGCTTTCTAAAGATACCAGACAGTGTTAGAAGGAAATATGTGAGTTATATATCTGCTTATCCGAAATGCGTAACGTAAACTTTTTTAACAAAGCAATTGTCTTTGCCTTGTTGTAGAACATTAACAGATGCTACTTATGTGAAAATTTGGGTCCTATGAAAAAATGGTGATTAATAAAAAGAAGCATTTAAGCAAATCGTTGCAACAAATAAACCGATCAAAAGTTGCGGTGTCTTAGAAGCTGCATCACAATATGTCATAGACCGAACATTTTTTAATTTTAACATACCATTTAAAATTGAGTAAAATTATTTGTTTTCATATCTTACCATCCCTCTTCATCCAGTGTATCTGTGGTGTGGGATAGCCATTAGCATTACAATCTACGATCCCGCGTTGTCCCAACAGGAGTGACGTATTCGTCGGTTCCTCTACCCATTTTGGAGCAACTACGGAACAAATATGCTCAAAATATACTTTTTAAATCATTAATCTATAAAAAGGTAAATACTTCGTCGTTTTTTTCCGTAAAATCGAAATGATAAAATCTTATGATAAGGTTAAGCGTACAAAAAGTTATGATTCGAAAGTACAATAACGCCTTAAGCTTACAAAATAACAAATAAAGTTTTAATTAACGAACCATTTATATACAAATCTGTAGTCTGATTAACTTTTCCAACGTGGTTAGTAGCTATGCAAGTATATCTACCGCAGTGTTCGAGAGAAACTCGCTTTATGATCAAGACGCTGAACAGTTCCGAACTTCTTTCAGTTATCTGGAAAATATTTTAGAATAGTTAATTAATTTAAAGAATTTCCTAAAGATATGGCTCTGCGATAGAAATATAACAAACAATGATCTTGGTATATAATGAAAACTTACTTTTAAACTGGCAGGTATCTTCGTACCATCCTTGAGCCAAGAGAAGAAAATCGGTGGATCTCCACTAATAATGTTACATGTTATTTGTACAATCTGTCCTTCTTTCAATCCTGAACCGACGCGTAATTCATCTAATTCAGGTGCTTCGACTACTTGTATTTCAAATGACCTGAAGGTTAAATTAATATTTTTGCTATTTTAAGAGTTAATTACGAGATCAACAAACAATTGCTCATTGAAATCCGAAATAAAGGGATCAATACAAAAACTTCCTAACAAATTTACTTATTTGACTTTTATTTGGAACGCGATTTTTATGGATACCAAAGTAAGCTTAGAAACAATATGTACTAATTATGATATGATTAAAGATTTCAACGCATATTCAAGCTATATTGTGAATTTTGCTCTAAATAATTTCATACCTTCTAGCCATTTCTCCCGATGGGCTATATACTATACAAGTATACATTTCACCGTTCTCCTCCTTAACAACTCTTTCTATATTGAGCACACCATCTTCACTACTTTGTAATAACTGTCGTTTCCTTCGTCTTTTTCTTGTGTTTTTACGATTTTTATTGTTAATATTTGTACGTTTATATCTTGTGTGTTGGGGTAACATTGAACTCATGATTTTCTTTCCTTTATGCTCCCATTCGAGTTTGCTAAAAAGTTTAAATATCTAGATCATAATATACTACATTCATTTTGCTAAAATCATAAACTGTTAAAAATGTCAACGAAATGAATAATCATTTCCTTTTCCCAACCATCATTTACGTTTAAATTATTATTGGAGTTAAGCTTGGTTTTGTAATCCTAAGCTTAATAAGTTGGCTACAGATTTCCTAAGTTAGTATGTTGCGTAACAATTATGCATAGTCACGTTTACTCATTTAGATTCTTAGGTTGAGTTCCAGATCTAAATTTACGAGTCTTGAGTATGCAAAAATGTTTTTTCGTATAATGTCATCTAAACTTGAGACCTACTTTTAATATTTTATTCAGAGTTGCTTGAGTTTTCTCAAGTAGTTTCTTTTTATATCGTAATAAAATTTATTATTGGTTAAAATAATGTGATATTTTAGTAATTACTGAGAATTTCAAGTAAGTATATTTTCATTTTAGTATTAATAAAGCCTGTCAGATATTAGACGAATAACAAAGAAGTAGGTTCTTTTTACTTTGAATCATTGATAAAAGAGTGTATACTTTAATTTAATAAGTTCACAATGGCCGGAATAAATCCGATAACATCAGTAACCAAAATTTAGTTATTATCTAAAATACCCATTAAATACTCTGATAAGTAGAAGTAGAAAGCTATACAAATAAATAAGTTTTTTTACGAACAATGGGATTTTGGGAGTTAAATGATTGTCAACGTGTTTCGATGAACATTTAGTTATATTAAAAAAATATAAGATTTATTTAAACTTGCAAATGAATTATTATCAGTTACATAATACCTGATAGGAAATCCATAGTACGGACATTTTAGTTTCAGGGAATCACCACTTTGAACTTTGATCGGTGGAAGTGTTCTGATGTAAGGTGGACCTGAAAAAAAAGATGAAGTTATTTGAAGATTATCAAAAAGTGAAACGATTAATCTACAAATAAAAAAAAACAAGTTACTACAAAAATAGCAATGACATCTGTCTTGTTCAACTTGAACGCTACAACCGCTTATATAATACTCGAAATTTAAAAAATCGATTTGCATTTGTCTTTCGTTGCATATTTAGAACACAATAAATATATGCTATACTTTGTAGCATCTCTTCCAAGCAATAATATCGCAATACAAAATTAAAGCACACGCAACACATATGCGTATTATGACACGTAAAACTAGAAGAAATATTTTACTGAAATGTTTGACAACAAATTGAAACTTTTTTGTCCTTGAAATTATATATTATGTATTCTATATAATATTAGGTATTCTTATCAATGATGGTTATACTTTAAAAATCCAATAAATTGTTAAGAATGCGTAATTAATATATTAAAATGCTGGTACGTTTAATGTGAACTCGAAGTTCTGGAGTAAATTAATAAAATTTACGATCCTATAGGAGAGTAATTTCATTACGACATAGATGGCTTCTGAAATTAAATTGAGTCTTAGTTCAATTTTTTTATCGAAGAATTCGAATTAAAGTCCTTCTTTTTATAATTTAAAAAGTAAAAAATGTACTGGCAACTATATAAAACAAAGGCCCTGTCTGTATCAATATAATGTACGATCTGCTTCGTTATATAGGTGTCACCTACATACTTGAAGCTGTTATTTGTAGTTTAGTTTGAAGA
Organism: Nymphalis io; assembly: GCF_905147045.1. NCBI lineage: Eukaryota > Metazoa > Arthropoda > Insecta > Lepidoptera > Nymphalidae > Nymphalis > Nymphalis io. The sequence continues at coordinate 7,795,659 of NC_065910.1, read as the reverse complement.
TTGGTATTAAATCTCGTTTGAATTACTTTTACTTTTCCATTTACACTTTTACAAAACTGTACTATTTAATATTGTTATGGTCTGATTTGTGAGCCAGTTTTATTTCAGGCTCAGAGAATATAACTTATTAGATCCAAAAGTTGATAGCGCATTGGCGTGTGGTTGATATTTTTTATTGCGCCAATGTCTCTGGGCGGTGGTGATTACTTACTATCAGATGCCCCACATTAATTTACCAGTATGATTATGTCTATAACAAATATTTAACTTAAGTTAAAATTTATATGATTAACAGAATAAAGGTTTTCTAATCAACGAGTGTTATCTTTTTAAAATGATGATGAATACAGGATATGACGTATTCGGGAATAATTATATTATTTACTACTTTTCGTCCGTGGTTACACCCTCGTGTTAGGAAGGGACAGGTGTTACGTATACAAATGTCCTTGGGTTTCAAACTTATTTCGAATTTCATCAAATTCGATTTAGTGGTTAAGCAATGAAAGCGTAACAGACAATTATATTGTTATTGATATTGTTGTGTTCCGGTTTGAAGGGTGAGTGAGCCAGTGTAATTACAGGCACAAGGGACATAAAATCTTAGTTCCCAAGGTTGGTGGCGCATTGGCTATAAGCGATGGTTGACATTTCTTACAATGCCAATGTCTAAGGGCGTTTGGTGACCACTTACCATCAGGTGGCCCATATGCTCGTCCACCTTCCTATTCTATAAAAAAAAAAAAAAAAAAAAAAAAAAAAAAAAAAAAAAAAAAAAAAAAAAAAAAAAAAAAAGACAGATACAGTTACAGTCACATTCATAATATTAGTATCATATGATACAGACATAACGCCATTAATCTTTTTCTCAAAAACTCCGATACAAAATCTGCACAATATACATATATGAATATTATTATCGTTAAATTGAAAATAAATTCAATAATCCATAGTTATTGACAAAATTACATAATAAAAGGGGGTTAATTTATAGTATAACTAAATATAACAAAACTTCGATAGAATTTATCATATAATATCTACAATAAATCTATATTCGAAATATGAATTAACCACAAATTGCTACTCAAATTTATATTCTGATTTCAATTAACGATAGAATTGAAATAATTAGCCTTCAATTAAGCTTTAATTGAAAAATACATAATTATAATGTGGTTGACGAGTCGGTTGGCGTGGTTGATAGATACTTGCCTTTCATTGAAGGTTGTGGGTACGATTCCCACCCAGGACAGACATTTATCTGCATTTACATGTCTGTTCGTCCTGAGTTTGGGTGTAATTATATATGTATGTATTTACAAAAGAAAAGTAGTATATGTAGTATATCAGTTGTCTGGTTTCCATAGTACAAGCTCTGTACAAGCTTAATTTGGGATCAGATGGCCGTGTGTGAATAATGTCCCAGGATATTATAGTTCTCAACATAAGGTACAATATTTAAGATACAAAAAATAGTTTCTTATATATTTTTTTTTTTTATAGAATAGGAAGGCGGACGAGCATATGGGCCACCTGATGGTAAGTGGTCACCAACGCTCTTAGACATTGGCATTGTAAGAAATGTCAACCATCGCTTACATATCCAATGCGCCACCAACCTTGGGAACTAAGATTTTATGTCCCTTGTGCCTGTAATTACACTGGCTCACTCACCCTTCAAACCGGAACACAACAATATCAAGTATTGCTGTTTTGCGGTAGAATATCTGATGAGTGGGTGGTACCTACCCAGACGAGCTTGCACAAAGTCCTACCACCAGTATAAAGATTATTACATGGGACTAATGATTTTAAATCAATTAAAAAGTTTCTATTGCTCTATTTAATTTTATATTTCGAAACCCTCACCAATATTATCATAAATTTGAAAAAAAATGTCCCAGGATATTATTATTATATAATGTGGTTTTAAACTAATGCTTTATTTGTATAAATATATTATTATTGTGTATTATTTGAAAGAGTCTTTTTCTAGTGGCTTGCTTATAAGATCCCGACACTGGTATTATCAAAAATTAGCAGCAGTATACAATAATATAGTAACTTCAAATATTTCCATATAACCGACATGAACCTTTAACGAAAAAATTTAGATTGTTTTTTTTTTAAAACCTATTCGTGTATATTAATTTGCATTGAAATTAAAAAGAAAATAATTTTGTAAGTAATACTCACCGTAAACATCTATTCTAGCTGTGTGTCTTGTGGTGGAATCGCCTTCAAATGCTATACAAGAATACAAGCCTCCATCTTCTACTCTTACCCGTGATATATTTAAGTGAGATATAACACCGATACCCGTTGAAGACATCATTTGGCCAAGAATATGTCTGTAATTAAAAATATAATAAATATTAATTTGATACATATATATACATATTTATTGATATTATATGATACATATATCTCTATTAATTTATCTCTATTAAAGATCGCCATTGTAAGGTTATAGTCAAGAATTTCCTTGGTATTCGCTATTTGTACTCCATTTACCAATTTCCCCGCCTCGTCAATGTCGTCAGTGTAATATACGAAGTTCTTTGTATGTCGCGTTATTGCAATCAGTGTATGGGATACGCTGTATTTGTAATTGTAGCTTTTTCGTCGCATATTTTATGAGGAATATCGTGACATTTAGATAAACGTTTCGGTTAGTGAAGTATTAACAGACATTGCTTGATTTAGAACTCGTTGTGTATTCAAGATATATTTTTTTTTTTTTATAGAATAGGAAGGTGGACGAGCATATGGGCCACCTGATGGTAAGTGGTCACCAAACGCCCTTAGACATTGGCATTGTAAGAAATGTCAACCATCGCTTATAGCCAATGCGCCACCAACCTTGGGAACTAAGATTTTATGTCCCTTGTGCCTGTAATTACACTGGCTCACTCACCCTTCAAACCGGAACACAACAATATCAAGTATTGCTGTTTTGCGGTAGAATATCTGATGAGTGGGTGGTACCTACCCAGACGAGCTTGCACAAAGCCCTACCACCAGTAAGCCCTACCACCAGTAGTATTGATGTAAAAAAAAACTTATAAAATCACATACATACATACAGAAACGCACATAAATCTATTCTATGCGAAACTTTTTATTGTATATAATTTCATATAGCAATAAAATTGATTTTCCTAATTATGATACAATTGGCTAATCAAAAAGTGTTAAAAGTTATAACAAGTGAGTCAATTATGAAAGTAAAAAATTATATAAAAACCCAATGAATACCTGGAATCTGTATTCGACGAGATAACAACTCCATCTCTCTCCCAAATGAATCGAGGCGGTCTATCTGAAGTTGCCGTACACTGTAGGCTTACCTATTAAAGGTTCAACATTAATTAATTAAGAACTTTCCTCATTAGTGACTACATGCGAGCTTAACTATGATTAACTTGCTAATATCATAAATTATGAAACTTGCATGTTCGGTTTGTTACGCCGCTACGACAAAAACAATTGTGTGGATAAAAATCAAACAAGATATTTGCTTATATTTATTTTTCCATTTCAAATAAACTATAAGGACTCCTCTTATAAATTTTCCTTGATATTATTGTATGTATTTTTTTTATTATCGCAAAATGATTTTTATGTGGGAAATAAATTAAAAAAATACATTTTATTACATTAGTAACATTAACTTCTGTTCTGTTCGCGACTTTAATCGTGTTTGAGAGGGGGTCGTCCAAATCCGTCCAGTCGTTCTGGCATTACTTAGTAACAAATATCCGAACATATAAGATTTCACATTTATAGTATAACAATGATATTAACTACGTTAATATAAGATAAATTTTAACTTACGTCTTCACCAGGCGAGATGATCTTTTCATTAAAATGCTGAGTTATCAGAATATTTCCTGATTCGATATCTCTCTTATATCTGAGTACTGAAATTAATGAAACATACACACAGATAAGAATCTATTTCTTATACTAAAATACAGGCTGGCCGTCTATTTTGGAGATCAGCGGAACGATTATGTCCTTGCTTGTACTATTAAATCAAACTGCACACAGTTGTTAAACTCAATATTTAATTAAAGCAAAGAAATGTATTGTACAAATAAATAAAGAAAACTGTTGCGTGATCTAGGATTGGGTACAATGCCATCTACTAGTGGGAAGCGCAAAACAAAAAAAATAGTATGACTTATTATAATTTTGACTTGAGCGAAACTATACCGCGATTCAAGAGTATACTAGCGCCATCTATTACGCGTATGCTTAGTTATAACTTACAATATTAATAAAATATATTAATTATTAACTTTTATCTGACAAATTAACATTGAATTCAACAATTAAGTATATTACAATTATCCGAGTATTAAATATTATGTAGTAGGTTAGTATTAATATTAGATAGATAATGTATGTTTTTATCAATAAATTATTATTATTATTATAATAAAATGATAACAGGTTCTATTAAAGAGCCAATCACCATGTCAATATGGATCTGCTAACTCATGAAAGAACGAAGCGGACAGTTCACATATTTTATTTTAAGTAACAGAACTTAAATATAGGATGAATGATCACATATTATGTAACACTTACCAAAACTAACAGCTTCAAATGATGCGTCTTCGTTTTTTCTCTTGTTCTTCTTGTGATCATTCGATCTGAAAATATTTTTTTTATTATATTAAATTCATTATGTCACATATAAAAAAATACGGTTAACAATATTTTCAAAACAAACTTTTATTTGGTGGCTATTTTGAAGTATTTAGTGTACACTAAACAATGATTGTCAATTGTTTTGTAATCAGCGCCAAAATTTGCGCAACATTTTAGCTCAATTATGTTTTACTTGGTAGGTCTTAGTGCGAGCCCTTTTGGATAGGTAACCCACTCATTAAATATTCTATCGTCAAACAGAATATTTAGTATTGTTGTGTTTCAGTTTGAAGGGTGAGTGAGTCAGAGAAAAGGGTAATAACATCCTAGTTAATATTTATTAAATCGCCAATGATAAACATTGGCTATTTAACAAGTGTTAAAGGTGAACAAGGGTTGGTCCCATTTGCCAATTCTAATTCATAAGAAAGTTAGATGGTTTAAAATTAAGTTGTAACATTTTACCCAGAGATACTGGTAGGTGAAGTTAAATTAAAGCTTGTATAAAAGCTTATTTCGATTAAGATACTAGGTATTGTGTCAAAAATAAATTGAATGTAGATTAACATTTATGAAATTTTCTCTCTAACGCGCCAACTTCCAAATTTAAATATTAATACGAGGAATTGTCAGGGAGAAAACAATATTTCTTTAGGTATGAAATGGTTTCAGAATTTATCGTCCATTCAATGTTTTATTATTTATACCGTAACCATTCTAATAATTATGCGAATAAAAAAAACACTACGACCTAAGAAGCATATATTTCTTTAATGATGGTAATAAGAGAAGCTGGCTTATTTTTGTATCGAAGAAATTGCACATTGGCAACCAAAATGGCCCATTAAATCGACATATGGAATACAAAAATGGCTTATAATTCATTTCAAAATCATACTACTAAGCAGGAAAAAAGATTGTAAGCCTTTGTGTACATGTCATTTGATTGGACTTTTCAAGGAGATATTATGACTTGAAACGGACGGGTTGGTAGGCACATGTAGCTGTTTTTAACCTCTCATGATTGTCGTGGTTTCTCTTCACCAAGCACGTGATTATACAGAAACACAAATTAAGCATATAAAGACATATCGAGCAACTCAAAAGTTGTTCAGATTTGAACTCGAAATTTTCGGTTAAGATTAGTAAGTAAACAATGTTGTGAAATATTTCGTATTGACTTATACGTTTGTATCCATTGTCGCCACCTAAGTGGTTTCGTCACATCCACGTTCGCACCATGATAATAGAAACCGTAGTTTACCCGAGACATGACGAGAATTCTTCATTGAATAACGTAAATAAACTCGACTACTTATAAAATACCTATTGAGCTTTATTTTGCTAGTGAACTGTCACATGTATTTAATTGTAAAAAATGTAGTCACTTAAAATATATCAAGTAAAAAGTGAAATAATTTACTATGTTTTCCTTCACTGCCGAGAACGAGATGAGTTATAAATGTCGCAGGTATATTGTGAAAGCCAAGTGACGTTACAATTTCACTAGTGATATTATAATTAAACGATAAATTGTCAATCGACTCAATTTCTTGAAATTTAACGTCCTGGTTTTAGTGACATTGTAATGTCAGGGGGAAACTATAGTGACATTATAATAAATCTAGGTGTATTATGAGTGAAGTTGGCAGTGGGAGTCGTCGAGCGTTCTGATTACAGAGTAATATAACGGCTTTGACAATATACCTGCAATATAAACACAAATTAAGTACATGAAAATTAAGTGGTGCTTGCCCGAGTTTGTACTTGGGTTCTTCGGTTAAGACTATCGTCTTCTTACCACTGGGCCATCACGCTTCCAATGTAATTACTAATACATGAATAAAAAAACAATTATATAAATAATAATTACATATAATAAAAATAAATATAAATACAATAGACAGTGTTTTGAGTAACTACGAACTAGTATAAATTTGTAACAAACAAATAATTAAATTAAGCTGCGTGTTATATGAATATTTTTGTATTATTTACTTAAATATATTAAGCTTTTCATATTTAATTATTTATAATGTTTACTTTTATTAATGTCTGTTTTGTTATAAGAATTACTACATATTATAAAATAAACTGCGGCCGCTTCAGTGTGTCTGCTTGTTAAAACATGATAAACTCAAAAACTACCAAAAATACGTTTTTCTTCAATAGAGTATTTTTAAGGAAAGTTTAAGTATAATTCATTAAAGTGTTATTTAAATTGGCTGAAATAAGTTAATGACACAATCATAAACTTATTTCAGCCAATTTATATAAGCTTTCGGAAAAATCATACCGACTTTGAAATTGACTAGCGTGCGTTGCGTAAACAAGAGGTATAATATGTATTGTGAATTAAGCGTTTTATGTAGACCTGACGGTTTTTTTTTATATAGAATAGGAAGGCGGACGAACATATGGGCCACCTGGTTACCAACGCCCATAGACATTGGCATTGTAAGAAATGTCAACCATTACAATAACCACTTACATAACCAATGTGCCACCAACTTTGGGAACTAAGATGTTATGTCCCTTGTGCCTTTAATTACACTGGCTCACTCACCGTTCAAACCGGAACACAACAATACCAAATTAGTTAGTATCAGATATATTTTGTTTATATATTTATATCACAATCATTCAACAACTATAGAATTTCTCTAAATTTAAGTAATCTTGTATACACATGGTCTCATTACAGTACTTTTAGGACCTTTGTATTTTACGGTAAATAAATGAAGATTTATAATGAATTTTAATTTATCAATGATTAAAAAATTAATTGATTAACTAGAATGGAATTATGGTAGCAGCATTATAATTTAGTTACTATATAGTTTTCGCAGCACTAACACTGCAAAGCTACCAAAGTCTAGCATGTTACTTTAAACTAGATATAATATTAGTAATACTAATTTTAAACACTCTTAGTCTACTAGACACAATAACTAATGGTTTTGAAATCTATAAACGTATACTTCTTATATACATATACGTCTTGTTCATTTACTGGTAGTTTGATTCGACGAAATTATGTGATCAAAAATGAAACTAGGACATGACCTCATGAAACGTAGCTTTAAAATAAAATCAAACCCAGCGCTTAACGTAATATAGCTTTTAGTGTAAAAGGTATTATAACCAAAGGTATTATGTTCAGTGCACTTAAATGCGAATTCGAAAATATTTTTTGCGTTCTATTTAATTTTTTTTTATTGATGGTCAGCACACACCCAGTCATCATGTCATATTTTACAGCCAAGCTGTAATATTTACGGTTCTACAGGCACAACGTAACATCTCAGTTCCCAAGGTCGGTGGCGCATTGCCAATACATATGGGCATGAGTGACCAATTAACACCAGGTAGCCCATTTGTCAGTCTATCTAACGGAATTGAATAAAAAGATATATGATTGTAAATTATTATTAGAAATAACGATATTGTCTACCAGATTTTAGCCATGGGTATTAATATCTGCTCTGTATTTGTATTATATTGCAATAAATGCATTTTCACAAATGCACTCTTTGTTCAGTTGTTTCTTGTTAAGGCTTAATTACTGAAATATTAAATTGGTTAATTTCAATTGAATGGACTTAATATTTCTTAAATATTTTTGATTTAATGAAAATAAGTAATTATAATAAGAAATGATAATAAATACAGTAAACCGATTGATCTTATTACTGCCATTAATTTGTTTTCGTAGCTTGAAACAAAGAGCTACGAAATACCGAATAAGCGTTCCAAATTATAATAACCGTTTATTATTTTTAAAACATGAAAGCGCGAAGCGCGAATCACGAAGCTACGTCATGTTTATCGTAGCCACACAGTTGTTTTCGTAGCGTTGATGCATGAGCTACGACAAATTTATTCATAGTACATTCTCATTTAATATTACAACAAAATTTAAGGAGCTACGTTCATATTAATAGTAACAAGATTTTTTATGGATATTTTGAAAGATGTAAAATAGTATAATCTTGTATTACCTAATATAATTACAAATATTTTTTAAAACAAACTCTTATTTATTTGAAATGACGATATTTACCCCCCAATGTTTATAACGGTAGCCAACGGCATATTTACTAATCTGGTTAAATACTGAGCGTTCATTGGTCGCTTATTACGTCATCGGCTGCAATCTACCAATTACAATTCAGATTATAGTAAAATTAATTATTTTCAAATTGACTAGCGTTTCAGAAAATCGAGGTATATGTAAACAAAAAAATAGTAAACGTCTCACTCACAAAATCATTTATATGTATTCATACATACATAACATACATAAATTACATAATATGTATTGAGAAGCAATGTCAATATTTTAATTTCTTTAAGTTTCTGTCTTAGAAATTATTTAGGTCCTAGGTTATAAATTGCGCGAATAGCTCTCTTATGCAGCATAATTATGCAGAATATCGTATTGATCACTCGGTTTGAGTTTAAAGATCTCTATTAGGATTTTCAATGGCTGGTAATGTTATCAAAATTATTTAAAGTATATGCTATAATAATAACTGAATATCCTATTGATAGTTTAAGAGTATTGTGGGTAATTTAAATCGATTCTCCCCAGTAATATGATTCAAATATACTTATAACGTATTTGAATAAAGAACTGTTTGAAATTGGAACTAATAATCACCAGTCTATAGATCCAATATAGCTATACACATATCAAAGCCACAATGCCGTTGCTCCTGCATATGCCGTAAATTCAAATTGAGCATACATTAATGTATAACCACGAACAACCACTGTCTGGTAATTTCATTAATCTCAGTTTAATTTATGCACAGTTAACCGGTAACTACAGCTCTGTTTACTCTAGCGTAATTAGATCGGAGATGTAATCTGAGTTTTGTGATGTGTTTACTCGTACTATCCGAAACAGCCTGTGAAAGTCCCACTGCTGGGCTTAAGGCCTCCTCTCCTCTTTTTGTGGAGAAGGTTTGGAGCTTATTCCACCACGCTGCTCCAATGCTTGTTGGTGGAATACACATGCGGCAGAATTTCAGTGCAATCAGACACATGCAGGTTTCCTCACGATGTTTTCCTTCACCGTAAAGCACTAGATGAATTATAATCACAAATTAAGCACATGAAAATTAAGTGGTGCTTGCCCGGGTTTGAACCTACGATCATCAGCTAAGATTCACGCGTTCTTACCACTAGGCCAACTCGTACTATCGAAAAGTTATAATTAATATACCAAATTATGTAATCATATTACTTGCAACTAAGTCAAACTTCATACTATTGAAATTTTATTAAGGATTTAAATTTAGAACTGGGTAAAATAGAAGACAATAACAACAGTAATGATTATGATTCTTGTCCTCAAGTGTAATTCTCGATATGACCGCAGAGTTTAGGCGTAGGACCAACAAACAAGCTGCCTACGGCACGGGAATTTCAATACTGTCAACTTTTATCGATCCGATAGTTTTTATTTTTTTCAGGATGCCCAATTTTTTTTTAGCCGCCCGACCTTAGATTTGAATCCAAGATCTCGGGGCCAGCATTTTACAAGAATTAGATCAATAGGGTAGGTTATTGTATATTTAATTAACTTTAAAAGCTTAGTAGGTGGACAGAATAATTAGATCGATTACGGTTTGCCCATATACAGTTAGTCAATTGCTCATATTAAATTAATAATTAATAGCTTTAGTAATTAAAGTATATAATATTTTACATAGAAAAATCATCAAGAAACATAAGATATATACTATTAAAGGAACAATTCAAACTCGGAAACTATCCAGTATACACGTCTAAGAATTGTAGAGACAATTTTGAAGCTACGTATAGTCATGGAATTAACTCGACATTTCCTTACACGCTTTTCTCAGAATGGTTCAACGTATAATCCTACCTTTATGAATAGTATAATTATGTACTAACTAACAAGTTACAACCTCGTCTACGAACTTTGTGCAATTGGATAAAAATGAACGTGAACCCTTTCATGGAATTGCACATAATTATAGACTGTAATAGTATTTTTTTAAATATGTGTCTGTTCAACTAATTTTTATGTTGTAAGTAATTGCACACCGCAGCATCGCCTGTGAACCGATATATATCTTAATAAATGTATTACATTTTTGGTTTTATTTGATATTCATAGAGCTTACAGAGTTAACAAATAAATCCAAGATGGCCCAGTGGTTAGAACGCGTGAATCTTATCGATGCTCATGGGTTCAAATCAAGGCAAGCAACTGTATTGTATTTTCATATGCCTAATTTGTGTTTATAATTCACGTGGTGTTGGTGAAGAAAAACTTCATGAGAAAACTTGCATGAGTCCATCTAATCATATATCAGTTGACGAATGTTTATACCATTGTTTTAAAAATAGCACGGGATAATTCTATTTTATCAACCAAGGTCGCGTGGTAAGTAAATGTTTTCAAGACTCAAAATAATATTTAAACTAATACATTTATTAACTTATAATAATTACTAATACTTTTATTTGATTTTTATTCTCACATCGAATGTATTAAGGTGCTCATCCAATTAAGCAATGATACCAATTGTTTGACGTAGCCAAACAATATACCAAATATATATAAGCCACAACGTCGTTTGACATACTAGCAATATTCTACGTCACACAGATATATGCGTATATTGATATTAATGATTGCTTATTAAGAACCAAGATGGCCCAGTGGTAAGAACGCGAGAATCTTAACCAATGATCGTGGGTTCAACCCGGGCAAGCATCACTGAATTTTTATTTGCTTAATTTGTGATTATAATTCATCTCGTGCTATACGATGAAGGAAAACATCGTGAGGAAACCTGTATGTGTCTAATTTCACTGGAATTCTGCCACATGTGTATTCCACCAACCCGCATTGGAGCAGCGTGGTGGAATAATCTCCATACCTTCTTCTTAAAAAGGGAGAGAAGGCCTAAGCCCAGTAGTGGGACATTCACAGACTGTTACTGTACTCTACTGTACTGTATTAAAAACTGTTACGATTAAGTCATACTGCAATATAATCTTTGGTTTTTGCTGCAAACACAATGCAAACGTGCGGGATACGTGCGACATAGATAACTTTTTACGGTCCGAAACATGCAACCTGTTTCCTTATTATGTATTCGGTCACGAGATGAATTGCTGTGCGGAAATGTCTTTAAAATTATTAACTGTCCCTACATAAATATCTCTTTTTAATTCTTATAAAATTAATTAGTGTTTTTATAGAAACGTTGCACAACGCCGTCCAATTATAAGCACAAGTTAAGTGAATGAAAACTCAGTAGTACTTGACTAAGCTTGAAGTCGCAAGCTTAGATTTCATGTCTCCGAGCCTTTTATGTTTGCCTTTTATATGATTTATTAACTATTTTATATAATATGTGAAATTTTTGCAACCGACAGACGATATCAGTTATAGTTAATCAGATCCAGCAACAGCTTGAAATATTGTTCCATTTTGGCTGTTGTCCAAATTTAATTTCAAAATTCGGTCTAACTTCAACTCCTACAAATTTACATACAACAACAAATATTCAATGCAAAACATACATAATGTGTAGAGTTAATTATTAAGTTTTAATAAAGCTGTTCATAATTATAATAATTTCAAATGGAAACTATTATACTTTTATCATTAAAATTGAAACATTAATTCCGACAACAATATGGTATTCTTTTTTCAAATCGATTCGTTTTGATAACAAAAATTATGTTTACAGAGCGTAATTCAAAAGTATCTCAATAAAAAAAGTTTAAATCTCGAAGTTAGGTAATTTGAAATTAATTTATTTGAGTTACTTAAATAGCTCATTACTTGTAATCAACGTCACTGGTCAACAAAGATTCGTTTAAAGCACAACGAATAATAATGCGTCTCGTCTTGGTATGAATGAAATAAACAATACATTTAGTTTTTTTTTTGTTAAAAAATATCCCTCTTCAATACACGCTGCCTAGGAGGTTTTCAGTGACATACACACGTACAGAATAATTCTATAATAAAGAAGAGAGATTTTATTTGAATAAGTTAGCATTTAAAATGTCTTTAACCTTTTAATATCCTTAATACAACATTCATTTTATAATTGGATATGTTGATCTGAAATCCTATTATATAACCGTATACATTGTCACACAACAGAATTACTAACTCTGTATAGTAGACTAACAGAGGTCGAGTTCGTGTTTCTGTGTTGTCTGAAATGGATCAAAGAAAGTCAGATAAAAATATTCAACGTCTTTTTAGTATGTAACTTTTAACACCATGGGTATTTATTATTAATGTTGCTTATTAAACTATTTTATTTTATTATTGTTTCATATAGACTGTTATGACATGAACCGGTAGTCGTAGGTTCAAACCCGGGCAAGCACCACTGACTTTTCATGTGCTTATTTTCTATTTATGCTTATAATTCACTTCGTGCTTGACGGTAAAGGAAAAGATCGTGAACATGCATGTGTCTAATTGCACTGACATTCTGCCACATGTGTTTTCCACCCACCCATATTGAAGGAACGTGGTGGAATAAGCTCCAAAACTTCTCGTCAAAAAAGGAGAGAACGGACAAATAGGACAAATAGAAGTAACTTACCTTGTTATTTTTGGTTTGTGCATAATTTGATGAAAATCTCCAATACCTGAAACAATAACGCGGCACAATTAATTTACATCACAAAATCTTAAAATTTTATTTCATACTTTAATGTCATTATATGTTTATATGAACAAAAATTTTGCGCAGTTAAACGCGTACATGTTCGCGCGGATGATAAAAGAGCAGCACTTGTTACATTGCTAAATATTCAAGTTGTTTTTGTTTTACTTCGTCTTCTTAGGGGAGGAAAAAGCATAAGCATTACTAGTACCAAGTAACCATCACACATTGTTAGGACTTTTTGCCGTAACTGCGCAAAACCGGTTTGCACATATAACAGCTGGACCATAACTGATTTCTCTGAAAGATAATATTTGATTATATCCAGATTAAAATAACCCCAGATAATATTAAATTCTTATATATTATTACTATTACTGTAGCAGGTCCATTTGGATTGATTCTACCACTCATAAATTTATTACATTCTACGGCTAAACACCTATATTTCTGTGATCTGTGATGATTGATGTGATAAGTTTGAAAGGTAAATTTCCCAGAGTAATAAATGAATTAATTCACAAGAGGTTAGCAATCCATCGATTGTCTAATAAGTATTTATATAGTGCCAAAGTCTATGGGCGAAGGTGACCTTACCATTAAATGGGTTCTTTTCACGTTTATCCTCCTGACAACAAATTAAAATATATAAGTAGCTTATTTTATTAATGTTTATTTAAATTAAAGTTACTTATATTGCGATTTAATAATAAAATATAATGATGTCCTCCTGATCAATTTCAGCCACGGTTACTATTCTCATGGGAGACTAACTAACTGCGCAGGACATATTATATTGCACAAGTGTGTATGCAAACACAGATGCACTCTATTCCTTCACTTAAATAATCTGATGAAACGGTAAATCAGTCGGAAGAACGTGTAACTAATGTTAATTTTTTTCGTTCATTCTGCTACATTTGTGTCTACCAACGCGCGATTTATAATTCAAATTATCACCTTAAGAAAAAAAAAACTTTGCCAAACGGTGTAAAATTTACGAGTGAGAGACTAATCAGACTATGTAATAATTTCAGTACCATATACATATACCATATATAGAAAGCCATCTTAACACGTCCTTTATCAATCACCAGGGATTAAGGCATTGTAGATTTCAATTAATTAGTATTTGTGTTATATAATCTATTTAATTCATCTTAAATATGGTAATCCATATTAGAATACAGATTGGCTTAAAGATAGGCAATAATAATGGTGAATCTATTGTGTTAGTGTTGCTATGAAGATGTAAGTATGTTGAGTATTATATGATTTACTGGTGGTAGGGATTTATGCAAGATCATCTGGATACTCTATAAAACAGCATTACTTGCTATTGTTGTGTTCTGATTTGAAGGGTGAGTGAGCACAAGGAATATAACATCATAGTTCCCAAGGTTGGGGGCACATTGGCGATGTAAGCGATGTTTATGGTTGGATGGTTAATGTCTATGGGCGTTGGTGACCACTTACCAGCAGGTGGCCCATATGCTGGTCCGCCTACCTATTCTATAAAAAGAGTAGTGGATAGTATTAATTATATCATCCACTATATATACAATTATAATGATTGAGTCGTACCTACTCAGAAGGACTTGCACAAAGCCCTACCACCAATAAAAAGCCTTCCATATATTCCTCATAAATCTCCAATATTCCAAGGTGATTTTATATAATTTAATAAAAACATTTATCTTAATTCAACGTTTCAATTACAAATCCGTTCGAAAACGCAAAGTTTTATTTGTATCGGGTAATTTTATGCAAACCGTAATAAAAAGGAAAAAGGAAAACGCGTAAAAAATCTCATAATTACAAGCGACCGTCATGTTAATAAATTCCGAACACTGCGGCTCTACTTCGGAACTTTATCTTGAGAACGAAACACGACGGTCTTTTAAATTGAAAAATAAAAGTGCACTGGAAAGTTGGAAGTGCCCGCAAATGAAATTAAACTTTATTGAGTGGGGATAAAGTTGGAATTAGCTTTGATATAGATTACTCAGTTAGGTTGTTATAGGGTTGCTACTTTTAATTAAAAAAATGATTAAATAGATAACGATAAACTTCCTTCGTTTTTAAAAACAAAATAAATTTTAAATTCATAAACAAAAATAATATACATCATTATAAAAATGTTATGAAAAATGTATGTAATCGATTCTTACAATTAAGTAGTGAGTGAGTTTGTTGGCAGCCCTAGGCTCAGAGTAACTTCGTGGGCCGTGCAAGTTTTGGAGTGGAGTTAGTTCCCTGCACTACAGAACTAAACCGCGTGGAAATTGCGCTACGGAACCCGTTTGATAACGTTTTTTAGAGTTGCTTCAAAGTTGTACGCATGGGCACGATTATGATTCACAACTACAGCCATATTGACATAGAAGCTCTGCCGTTATTGTATTAACAAATAAATTTATTATTTCTGTACGCTTCATATCTTTATTGGATAAAGGAGATTTGATTAAAAACCTGATAGATTGAAAACATTATTAGATATTGTATTGTATTATGTTATTAATGTTAATATATTCTAAACCTTATATAATTACATTAATAATGTACAGCGACAAACATTAAGGGCTTATATTAAGAAATTATTTAATAAAGCATAAGTTTTATTAAATAAAAATATTATTTAACATATTTGATGATGACTTAGCCATGAGAAACACTCTTTGACCTGTTTTACCACTGTCAAAGTGGTTAAAAACAATAAGATGATAACGCGGTGGCCTCTCTTAAGGAGGAAGACCAATTATCCAGGGTGTAGTGCACACCTTGAGCTATTTCACGGTTCAATTCAGGTTTTCAATACCAGTCTTATAAATTATATAAAATGGGGCAGATTTGGTCATTGTACAAAAATCTATATTTGTGTTGTAAATTGAAGACATAACATCATTGACAACTGACTTTATTCTTCTATAACCAGCCAGGTTACAAACAACAACATCTTCCCCTTTTAAGTATATTGATAATTAAAATTACACTTAAAACAAAATAAAACATCACAAAATAAAAACTAAAGTACTAAAATAATTAATATAATTAAAACCTTCCCCCTTTAAATTAAATATAACAATAGATAATAAAAAAAATATTAACACATTTCTTAATATAAAACAAATAAATTATTTAAATATAATCTGAGCTAGACGTTGCTTAATAATTTCTTTGGCTCTACGAAAAGGCCAAGGGGATGTAAGTTTTTCAATGTTTACATTATCATTTGAAATATTCAAATCTTTAGGCACAGGCAAATCTTCTTTTTTTATAAAGAATAAGTAGGCGGACGAGAATATGGGCCACCTGATGGTAAGTATACACCAACGCCCATAGATATTGGCATTGTAAGAAATGTAAACCATCGTTTACATCGCTAATGGGCCACCAACCTTGGGAACTAAAATGTTAGGTCAGGCACAAGGCCCTTGTGCCTGTAATTACACTGACTCACTCAACCTTCAAACCGGAACACAACAATACCAAGTACTGCTGTTTTGCGGTAGAATATCTGATGAGTGTAGATCCACTACTACACCAGTAGATCTTCTGATGAACTTACATCCTCGTTGAAGTCACCAAACACTTCAAAACTTTTGTAGTTAACAGGGTTTACATTCGACTTACATTTTATTAAATGACGATGATTTCGTCTAAACTTTTCTATATCAGTTTGCACAATGTATTATCTTATATTATTATAAGCCGAGATGGCCCGGTGGTAATAACGCGTGAATCTTAACCGATGATCGTGGGTTCAAACCCGGGCAAGCACCACTGAATTTTCATGTGCTTAATTTGTGATTATAATTGACCTCCATTTGTCTAATGTCACAGATATTCTGCCACATGTGTATTCCACCAACCCGCACTGGAGCAGCGTGGTGGAATAAGCTTCAAACATTCTCCTCAAAAAAGAGAGAGGAGGCCTTTAGCCCAGCAGTGGTACATTCACAGGCTGTTACGGATTATCTAGGAGCTAGATCTTAGCATTTCCGACTACTTTAGCTTTTCTCCTACACTTTTCATCTATACCTTTTTTCTTCTTCTATAACCAGCCAGGTATTAACTCAACTACAACAATCTGAACAATAACGAGTAGAGAATATAACTTCACCCCTTCAGGCGGTAAAACTTACTTGGCACGGAAAACCAACATGAAATCATTCCATTATATTATAAGAACTTTAATTTATACACATAAGGAAAATATTTAAAGAAATTATATATATATTTATTCAAATAATGACTATCAGAACGTAAAATATATTCCGATAATCATTCATATAATTTATATATAATATAAACATACGCGGGTTGATCATGTTTTTATTATACGTTTATATTTATCGCCTCTGCCTCGTTGGTCTAATAGCTTGATGTAAGGCCGCAGATTCGGAGGCCCTGGGTTAAATTCCCAGATCGAGCCAATAAAAAGTTATTGGGTTTTTCTGTCAGAAAATTCTCAGTAGCAGCCCGGAGTCTGGAAGGTGGAAGTGTATACACTCCCGTGCCTCGGAAAGCACGTAAAGCCTTTGGTCCTGCGCTTGAACTCTTTCCGGTCGTGTGGGATTGCCATCCCATCGGATTACGAGAGTTAGGGAATAGAGAGTTTACCTGTGTTTTCGCACAGACTTGTGCACTATAATATCTCCTTGTCTTGAGATTGGCCACCGTGGCCGAAATCGATCTGGAAGACCTTATGTCACTAAACACGTTCAAAGCGGCTAGACCAAGTCTGAGAATTATTTTGTATATGTTAGAGAGGGTCCCCTGGATGATTTAGATTCAGGATATTTTTTAACAAAAAAATTAATATCTAAATATAATGTATATTTTATTCATACGAAGTCGAGACGGGCAGTTAACATTATTATTTATAGTGCATTAAACGAATCTGAGTTGACCAGTGACGATTAATTACAAGTAATGAGCTATTTAACTAACTCAAATAAATTCACTTCCCACCTTCGAGATTTAAACTTTTTTTTATTGGGGCGCTTTTGAATTACGCTCTGTAAACATACATATATCGGATTATGAGAGTTAGGGAATAAAGAGTGCACCTGTGTTTTCGCACATACTTGTGCACTGTAATATCTCCTGCGCAGATAGCTATTCTGTCTTGAGATTGGCAGCCGTGGCCGAAATCGGTCTGGAGGATAATATTATTTATCACCAAACATCAATACTTTGTATTGTTTTGTTCCGGGTTGAGAGTCGCTATGATAACGTTATCATTAACCATCATGTGTCATAAACGTTATTATTCAGTTCCAAACAAAAATAAATATATTAATAATTTGTATGTTGTCTATAGAATACCAAATAATACGTAATATTAATTACTCTCGAAAACCATCTGAAACAGTTCAACAAAAATCTTGTACAATACATTAATTAAGAACAATTACGGTTAGTTAACAATTAAAAGAAAAATAAATTATATTAGGAAAGAAATCTCAATGGCACAGTAAAATGATTTTAAAACGACATCCCACAATTTTACCAGTCCAGTACCGGTGGACGAAGTTTTTACACCACCGGTTTATTTAAGAGTATAACCATTACATTAAAAAAATCATAATATAAAGTAAGATTATTTCCAAGTTTTTGTAAAAGTAGATAACCACTGGATTATAAATGATGAAAATAATGTTCTTTTTCAGTCTGCCCGCTTGCGAATACGAATCATGTAAACATCAGCATTATTTTTAATGAAATACGAAACGGTAATAACTTCGTAAAACAAAAAAAACTTTCCAGTTTTTCTGCTCCCGGGTGTACCGATAGCGAGTACCACAAAATGTTCGGAACTAACCCAGAAGTTTCTGTCGGAGCGTCAAAGTTAGTTCCGAGTTTTCGAAAACACTTTTATCTTACAACTTTTTTTTTCTTTTCGAACGGGACCGATACGAAAGTTATCAGCGTTGACAATGCTTCTTGTATATAAAATGAAATATCTATTCCATATATTAAATATGTGTTATGTATGTAGAGATGTTATTAGTTCAGATATCAAATATAATGTATTGGTGTTGAGCCATTTTTTACTATACAAGATGTTGTATGTAGCTCATCTTGTGGCTTCTTTAAAGTACATTAGTTAACGAATAATATTAATGATAATTTTGTTCAAACAATTTATTTTTCGACACTTGGCCAGACGCTTAGACTTCACGGTAGCATGCGAAAGCGATCCCGTGGCGCTCCTTCTTAAGACGGAAAGGGTACCGCTGATTTTTTAATGGGTATTCCGATGTTCGCGGCGCACTCGGTGCCTTGGACGCCGGTGAGCCCCACATACCCCCCCACTATTCTCGTGGGGGAAACGCATAACGCGTTTTACCAGCGTTACAAAAAAAAAAGACAGTAAAACTGAAGGTGGACCAAAGTCAATTGTATAGTTTTGTCATGTAATGAGATATATAATAATATATATGATAACGGGTACAATGCCACATGGGTATATATTGTAAAAATGACTGTACATAGTGCCAAAAGTAAATTAAAATTATAATTATTATTATATTTATATGCTGTGTTCAAATAATTATTTCGTTTAATTATATCATTGTTCTAGATATCTCCTCTTTTGAATTGTATAAAAATTCAAAGTTTTTTTGTCCGTCTATGATAAAAAAGAAATTTTGTTGGACACAACAAAAATAATGAGTATAATATATATTAAATAATAATTGTATTATTATAAATTCACCGTGAGTAAAACTATTTTTTTTTGTTTAAAAAATATCCTCAGTAAAATAATAAACACATCAATTTTAATCGTTTTTTTAAAGGAAACCATTTCAAAATATTAACATCACACTATCCTGTATTTATATTATGTAATTATGGCTACTCATTTAAGAGAACACATCACATAAAATATGTAAGCTTCTGAAGTGACAATGTATTAGAACTTTACGGGGGATTAGAGGCTTTTATCGAATCTGATTGTGATATATCATTAATATAACATTTAAATATTTATATATAGCATTAAATAAAACATTAAATGTACTACGACTGGTATTTATATTAAGGATCTTCTGCGTAACTGAAATTTACCAAAAGTGTCCCATATCTATTGGCGTAAAACTGCGTTAAAACTTTTTTTTTCAACTAGTTTTATCGACTGTGTTTTTCATGTTTGTAAAAGTCTAGAATTCCTGGCTTCGCTCCAGCTTTTTGGTCCACTTTTTACACAGTTTTTTATATAGCTAAATTTAAACAAAAACAAATTTAAAATTAGATCGTCATAATATCAAAACTTATTTTCGATAAGCTACAGATAACAAATGCGTTCTGTTGATATTAATGATTTGTGCGACAGAATCGCAAATAATTGATTGCCGTCAGTTTTAATTTTCCAAAAAACTTCTTTAAGCATAAAAATCATGAGGGCGAGATTTAAAAATGTTTTCTAACGTTTTATACTTATAACGAATCTCACGTCAGAATATTTTCGAATTTCGAAATTCCGTAACATACTTTTAGTTGTGAGTGCTTAAATAATTTTATTAATAACAATTTGCTTCGGTAGAATGGGATTATGAATAATTTTAGTGTAGCTATTTAATAAAAGGATTAATATGATGAGTAACACAGACAAGAGAAAGCTGTATACCAAGGTGTGGCTGAAGTCTGGTTGTAGCATATTTAAAGAAAAATATCTGTATTATAAAATTATGAAAGGAACCATTTAGTATAAGTTGAGTGTAATTTATAAAATTAAGGATCAGTACGTGAATGGAATATTTAAAAGGACAATTTAAATAAGTTTAATAATTATTGTTTTAATTTATATTTATAACGATATGGGTCTACAAATGAGTTTGTCGAGGATTACTCAGAAAGATCCCGGTGCTAGTCGGAGATGTTACATCCGGTGCCTGACCTCTCTCCAGTCGAATCGGATTGAGTCTGAGAGAAGTGTGTACTATAATAAATCTTCAATGCAGTTGCTTAGGACTAACTCATATACAAATATTATAATTTGATATACATACATTTTCTTGGTACAACATGATGGTAACCATCCCCTATATACATTGGCACTGTAAAAAATGTTAACCGTTCCTTACATCTTTAATGCACCACTTGGGAACTAAGATTTTATGTCCCTTGTACCTGAAGGAAGACTGGCCCACTCACCCTTCAAACCGGAACCAACAAAACTGAGTATTGCTATTTAGCGGTAGAATATCTGAGTGTGTGGTATCTACCCAGCGAAGCTCGGAAAAAGTAAACCAATATATACATACTTTCCTAATTTTTTTTTATATGCTCCGGGATGGCAAATGACTCTACTCCACCTGATGGTAAGTGGTAGTAGAGTCCAAGCGCGACGACGGCCAGTACAGTCGGGAAGAAGTTTCTGTACTAGCCGTCCCCGCCTTGACGGCCCGCAAGATGCCTCTTCACGCCCCGTTTGAAGGAACCCGGGTTGTAAGAGGAGGGGAACACGTGAGCTGGTAAGGAATTCCATTCTTTGGAAGTGCGACAAAGAAAGGAGTTGCCAAATTTCTTTGTTCGCGATGGAATTGATGTCACAGTTAGGCGGTGACATTGAGAACCAGCTCGCGTGGACTTAAGAAGGAAGGGGGAAGCAGAAATTAGAGAGAATAATTCCTCAGAGCACTCGCCGTGATACAGTCGATAGAAAGCGCTCAGTGCTGCTATCTCGCGACGCAATTGTAAAGGTTCAAGGGTGTTTGTGACCTTTACGTCGCCAATAATGCGTACTGCAACCGGTCCAAGGCCTCCAGTAGGTACTTAGCGGAGCCATCCCAAAGGTGCGAGCAATATTCAACGCAAGACCGTACCTGTGTTTTGTATAACAGGCACAGTTGTTGTGGCGTGAAAAAACGCCCCACCTTGTTCAGAACTCCGAGTTTCCGTGAAGCTGTTTTTATAATAGCCTCGATGTAATCCCTTGGACTAAGGTCGCAGCGAACGTCCATCCCCAGCATGACGATTTTGTTTTGTATCATCAGCGGTGTGCCAAAGAGGGAGGGATGAGGGTAAAATGGTGACTTTTTCGCTGTGAGAGCGCATACCTGTGTTTTCTTGGCATTAACTCAACAAGATTATCAGAACCCCATTTGGCGATGAGCTCTAACGTCCTATCGAGTTCAATGACAAGATTCTCCCGCCTCTCCTCAGTTTCCGCCCGCCCAGCCACTGCGCGTCCGTGGTATCCACCATGCACTGTACTATCGTCTGCATAGCAATGTATGTTCCCACATAAGCTACCAGAGAATTATGTGGCGTTACGTCAACCGTTGGTGATATAAATAATATATTGTGATAAAAACAAGAACTAACGAAAAAAAATCCATGTATAAATTGTTATTGAAGCGATATTCCTTGATATTCGGAAGTCGTAAACAATTTGTACCATTGATCAAGAGCTTAGGCATTGGATAGAAATATAGATAAGTATCACTCACCATAAGTCCGTCTGTCAAGCGGGTTATCTCCACTAATCCCGGCCCCGGGACGAGATGCGGGATCCCTGTGAACAAGCGAGATTACCGATGCTGAGACATAAATTAATTTGTTTTTTTTTTATATATCGACACAACAAAGGATTGTTATCGGGAATAGATGGATTGTCTAGATATGAAAATAATTATACACTTCAGAAATATATTAATAGATACCTCGATGTAAAATTGTATATTATACCACAATATATATTGTGAAAGTGTGTTTGTTTGTAACGCTTTCAGTCAGTCATATTGTCAGGAATACAGGAAAGATCATAGGTAACCTTACGTCTGACACTTCTGTCACATGAAACAAAAAAACGCACTTTCGCCTTTATAATATTTATAAGGATTAATTAAACGTAACCCAGCGATGTCAAATCCTGACTATAAAGACCTACATTTAGCACTACTTATTATATAAAATATAATTGAAGAGTTATATAGAAATATTGCTTAATCCTTAAAAAAGTTACAATTTTTTTACTAATACAAAGAGCTATTTAAAAACATTCTAGTCAATAATATATTTGCAATAAATAATAATGATAAACATATACAATGACAGATAAAATGAATTCAATTTCACATCTTAATACCAAGAAACGAAATAAAACAACCCCTAAAACCCTCTTCTTACTTTGACACTGCTAACACATTAAATTAATAGGTCGATGGCACAATAAGAGAATAATATATAATATTAATTTATTGAACTTAGTCATCCACCCGTACTCCCATATTCTATTTACATCTTATGTAAATAAATGTCAAAAAATATGAAATTATAAATATTTATTAATAATATATATTGTATTTAGGTTAATGCATACGTTGGAATGTTATTTAATGTCAATTATTTGATTTTGACGTACGATGACTTTACGTGTGGGCTCGAGTATGTGTGTATCGTAAAAGCTCCGTGCTTAGATTCAGATAGTGTAATGCACTATTATCCTTCCCAAATCCTACAAATACTCTCATTTATACTTTATATAGTTTGGCTGTGTTCCTTCAAGTGTTTGAAGACCTTGGACGCGCTATCACGTAGAATAGTGTCTTCACGACTAAAAGCCCTGATTTCAAGGAAACAAGCATTTCTAATCATCTTAATACAGTACACTTATCCTAGCTATCATGAATAGGTACAGATTTTTTCCATCCACACTCATAAAAAGTGAAGGTGGACATATGAGCCAGCTTAAAAACCGTAGAGAAGCCACAGATTAAATATAATAGTTGGCAACTCCTTAATAATTTACGGAATCAATTAATCATTTAATCATTTAAGTTCAATTTAAGAATCAATTAAGTTTTTGGTCCGACAGTACAATTAGATGAATTGATAGGTCATCTATCTTTGTTTATCGAATAAATAATTGCATTAAAAATTAAACATCAACAGTGAAAAGTCGCCTACCGTCGTGAAAGTTTAAGGTTCGATCTTTGTATCGTTATCTATTCTTTTTTGGATTATTTTTATTGTCATATTGAGTAAAACTATGCTATATATATAACTATATATAATATAAGTATAACTAAAAACTTTTAATTCTAATATTGCAAATACACTTACAAGATATGCAATTCAATATTCAATTTTTAAAATAACAAAAAGTTCAAAAATAAATAATCTCATTGTATAAATAAACCAAGTACATCCTCAGCCGTATAATGTACACTCTGACATAAAACTTTAAAGCCAATAAAAATACGAGCATTCGCTGTAACAGCTGATAAGCAGTTTTTTATTTCACTGTCCAACATTACTGAACACTCTTCGCTTTGATTGTACCCATTTTAGACAATATGTACGAGTAGGTGGTCTTTAGTTTACCCGTTTAAATAATAAATTTAAATAGAAAGTCATTATTGCTGATTTGAATGCGATTAAATTCTACTCGACTTTGAAGTAAATAAATAAAAGTAATAATATTTTTTTTCTTATTTAAAGATTTTTATAGAGTAAATGCAAATTAATGATGCCAGATTAAATTAAAAAATATCAGACAGTTACAAAATTATAAAAGTAAAAATTGTTTTTTTTCCGTTTTCACGTCTTAACTACTCAGTGGATCATCATAAAATGCATGCATAAGGATGAGCCTTATTTTATTCTCACCAAATTACTATAAAGATGACGAAAAAACGTGACTTTGATATTTGTTAACTATCAAACAGGATAAATATTATTATTTTTTGTATTTAAATTATATATCTTTGTAAATTGATGGAAAAGAGTAACCACTGAGCGACTTGCCGGTTCTTCTTTTGTTGTCTATTGTTACGTGATCACTTTTCAACAATAGACATTGTCACTGCAAGAGCTACGAATTTAAGCTACCTAGTACTGTCAAGCGTTGCCAACGATGGAATTTATGATCTTAGACCCTTTGTACCTGCAATTACACTGGCTCACTCGTCCTTTAAACCAGAATTCAGTAATACGGTGTATCGATAGTTAAAATAATTTATGAGTGGGTAGGGCGGTCGGTGTGCAGACGGTTATTAGAATTTTAATAATTTTAAAATATACTATATTGTTTTATATATTTTATGAATTATTTTACCTGTGATATTGTCTGTAGAGAAAATTATGGTCCTCTTGTTTTTCTGATGGGTATATAATACTGATAGCAGCAGCTGAAACAAAAAAAAGAATTAGAAATAACCCGCAGTACATCCCATTTTCATTCATATATATTTTTTATATAATATTCTAAGCAATATACTTTGAAACAATTAAACGTTAAAAACGTGTCAGGTTAGCTTTGTATCAATTGGAACTAATACTAAAATCATCAGTTCAATCAACATCTAAAGTTAAAGTTTTATGCACAAATTTTTTGATAACTACATATTTTTTTAATAAATATCTTGTACTCAGAAAATTTTAAGAGCTGTAATAGTTCTTTTATTCTAATATCGTAGAGTTTATTTACATTGACACTTCAAATAATCTTATACAAATTTGTTTGTCCCACTTTGTTTTTGTCCCACTGCTTGGTTAAGGCCTCCCCTCCCTTTTTAGGAGAAGGTTTGGAGCTTATTTCACCACGCTGCTCCAATGCGGGTTGGTAGAATACACATGTGGCAGAATTTCAATGAAATTAGACACATGCAGGTTTCCTCACCATGTTTTCCTTTACCATTTATTTTTGCACCTGAAAATAAGTGGTGCTTGCCCGGGTTTGAACCCATGATCATCGCTTAAGATTTACGTGTTCTAACCACTAGGCCTTCTCGGCTAACTGGCCTTAAATCAGCAGTAATATGAACGACAATATGACGAGGTGTTATGTTTTTTAGAAATGTTTTTTTACGGGCCAAAAATGATATTTTAAATTGGAGAGAAATATAATAATTGCTACAGAAAAATATTTAAAAATATTTTTGGGTGGTGATTTTACATATCAATAATAACAATAAAAACCGTGGGGCTTCTAAACTAATAGTATTTAGAATGGCTTGTAACAGGACAAATGCCCACCCATGTGACATAAACTTGTCATAATTTATGACAAAATCCATGTCTAAAACTATTTTTGCGAGCAGTCATCAACCATTATTCAGTTTAGATAAAAGTTAAATCGCTTAAGTAATCATAATAGGTGAAAATTGAATTTTCTAAATGAAAACGCATGTAGTTTTTATCATTGGCGCCCGATAAGGGTCAAATATCAAACCGAATATTAAAGGAAAAAGTTTTGATATATATTTCAATATACAATATGTATTACAAGCAACATTTTATTCAAAGATTCAATTTGGATATTTTTTGACATTTCAATCGCACAAATTACAATAACATCGTACACAAAATATGAGAAAAAAATTATACAACAGGCGTTCTTATTGCAAATAAAGCAAACTACTTTATTGGTACTTTATTGGTACTTTATTGGTACTTTAGTAGGGTATTTGATATTGTTGTGTTTCGGTTTGAAGGGTGAGTGAGCCAGTGTTATTACAGGCACAAGGAACATAATATCTTAGTTCCCTAGGTTGGTGGCGCATTGGCGATGAAAGCGATGGTTAACATTGCTTTCAATGCCAATTTCTATGGGCGATAGTGACCACTTACCATCAGGTGGCCCATTTACTCGTCCACCTACTTATTATTATATATCTATAAGAAAAAAACACTTCCATACAAATAGATATAATATATTTAAAACATATATAGTGTGTGTGTCTAGCAGATGGATATAAAAATAAAAATCAAATTTTTAATAATTTGATGATTGAGCGAAGTCAATATTTAAAAAAAAATATTATTACATTTACTTAATTTTAATCAGGTAAATTATATGAAAAAATAATTAGTCCGTCCGTACTTCACGATAGAACAAAGCGTATGGCTATAAAAACCCTTTGAATGCGGTGGTTTCTTGCCCATTAGCTAATGACGCGTTACCATTAGCACGGTCGATCTAACATGTATAGCGGTGCGTTCTAGTGATGGGTACAAGTTCCGGTAATGAGAACTAAATGGAATATCAAGTGAATGTGTATTTAGCTCACTCATTAATGCACTCACGAATATAATATACGGGTAGATGTGAAAAAGTAAACAACATCACTTTTAAACGTCTATTATACTAAAATATTGACTTGAAATTGGTTTTGCTATCGTATATTTTTTTTTATATATAGAATAGGTACGAGCATATGGGCCACTTGGTGGTAAGTGGTCACAAACGCCCATAGACATTGGTAATGAAAGAAATGTTAATCATCGCTTATATCGCCAATGCACTACTAACCTTGGGAGCTAAGATGTAATGTCCCTTGTGCCTGTAATTACACTGGCTCACTCACCCTTCAAACCGGAAAGTACATAGTATTATCAGAATACTATGTACTACTATTTTGCAGCAGAATATCTGATAAGTGGGTGGTATCTAGCCAGACGAGCTTGTTCAAAACCACTAGTAATGTAAATCTAAATGTACATGATTAATTTCATTATAAAAAAATATCAAGACTTAATTTTTATGGTGCACTTACTCACTTACTTGTTGCAATAACAGGATGAACGTATTCTAGCAAGTATTACACAATTCACCACAACCACTGACTATATATGACCTTTATTTTATCAGAATTAAAAAAAATATCATAAAACCAAGTTTCGATTAAATGATAATTTCTTACGGAAGCAAGTGGTCTTCAAAAGCAGATTGAATTTCTTGTAAAGGATATAAATTTAACTGTAAATGCCCCACTACTGGGCTAAGGCTTTCTATCCTTTTGAGGAGAAGGTTTTGTTTAAATAGCCTTTTCGTTCGAGAAGGTTAGCAGCTTATTCCACCACGCTGCTCTAATGCAGATTAGTGGATAAACATGTTTCACCACGATGTTTTTTCACATACGAGCATTATATGAATCACAAACACAAATTAAGCACATTAAAAATCAGTGGTGTCAGCCTGGATTTGACCCACAATCTTTGGTTAAAAGTTAAGTGATATTAGCACTAGGCCATATCGGCTCTCAAAAATACATGCCTGTATATATATCGCTATAAAATGCTAAGACGTCGTATGGTACTTTTATTTTATGGAGTTGTCGGAGAATATTCAGGAGATTTTACAGCTCGTACTACAAACCTTGTTATATAGCACTTAAACCTGTTTAATTTCACCTGTCTATAAAGATGTCACCGCTTGGGTAAGTAATAATTTAAATATTACGGTAAAATTCTGTAACGTTATAATAAGAGATACCAGACCTGATTTGTAAAAACTAGACTTAAAGATACATGTGAGACTTAATTTGAGTTTCTCACAAAATTCTTACATGGTGTGTTCTTGGAAGCAAGCTTGGAATTAAAGAGTGTAAGACGCTAGTCTCGTGATACAATCTCGTGATTACGAAATCTAAGTATCGTATTGAGAAAGCATTCAAGTCAGATATTATTTTGGTATATTAATTCTTCTATCGTCACACATTAATCGTCATCATCACTGGTTAGGTTAGGGCTTTGCGCAAGCCACCTGGTTTCACATGAATAACACTTCACATAAATAGTATCTACAGTCAGATGACTTGTGGAATATTGGAATATGACCGACTGAATTTAAAATAACAATCAAAATTGCATTTAAAAGCCAATTTGTATTTTTATTTATTTCCCACTCCCAGTATT
Organism: Nymphalis io; assembly: GCF_905147045.1. Lineage (NCBI taxonomy): Eukaryota > Metazoa > Arthropoda > Insecta > Lepidoptera > Nymphalidae > Nymphalis > Nymphalis io. Next base: position 7,766,668 of record NC_065910.1, on the reverse strand, counting down.
CATAAAGTTTGTGGATTAAATTTTATACATTTCATATTTCTGTGGAAAAACTGTGACATTACACGAACTTCCATTCATTAGTTTCAGAAAAATGATATATAAGTAATGCAATTGTTGCCATAGAAAATAAATGCAAAGCATAGTAGTATTTTTGTAGCATATATGTAGTATATAGTTTACTACATAGCATTATTGATATAGCTTTACCCGGAATTCGGATATTGCATCCAGCAGTGAAAACTGTAATTTCATTTTATAGAATTTTCAGACTTCTATAGTTTTTTATTATGTCACACACTCTCTGGTGTTATGGACACCTTTTTAGCAACACCTACAACACCCAAGTCTTGCAGGTGCAATGCAGGCCTTTAAGGAATAAGCACGCTCTTTTCTTGAAGGTTTGTAAAATCGGTTCGGAAAAGTCACCAGTGAAAGCTGGTTCAGTTTCATTAGACACAAAAAGAATAATTGCAAGTTTAGATTTGAGTGCAACGTATGTGTAACATTTGGGTTAAATATTTAATAAAATATTCATTTTTTTTCTGGTAATTATTTGCAGCAATTCTGAGACAAAAGTTATCAATATATTTATATATATATATATTTTATATTAGCAACAAACATATTATATATGTACCCAAGCGATTGGTGGATATATAGAAGGCAGAATATCATCATCAGCTCATGGATGCTTCCTGACAGTACCACATTGTCACAGAAGTGAAAAAATAAATAAATTAAAAAACTTAAACTTACAAAATTAAAACTCGGTACTTGCCTAGATTTAAATGAACTCATCATCTTTAATTATCTCGACGAAAATCTAATGTCTACTTTAGTATGAAAATCAATAAAATTATTTACCAGACGAAAATCGTTCTAAATTTCAATGGAAATGAAATAGCTGTTCCATTATCGAATAAGTGAATTTCTTCTATTGGAACTAAAAAACATATAAAGAATTTAATAAAAAATTGCTCTGGGATTTTTGTAAACATATTTTAAAATATAGAAGAAAAATTAATTATTTAGCAAGACATTATCTAAAATATATTCAACCATATTTAACAAAGTATTATTTTATATATAAATCTTTACAAATCAAAAAAATATATAGACCAACGCAGTGAGATTCATAAAAATCTTTAAAAAAAATATGTAGTATATATGTGGAGGATATTTATTATCCTACATGACTATTTACAGGACTATTTGGCGCAATCGTAGCTGAGTTAGCAAATTCGACAGCCGTTAGTGGACATACTTCTTAAAGAGAATCACTGCTTTTGTCACTGGTTCCATATATGTGATTTATTGTTGTTATTTATTTCAATCAACAGCCAATCGTTGTCCACTGCTGAACATAGGCCTCTCCCAAGGTGCGCCAAAGCTCCCTGTCCTCCGCCTTCCGCATCCAGTTGGTGCCCGCCACCTTCTTAAGGTCGTCGGTCCACCTGGCTGGAGGGCGCCCTACGCTGCGCTTGCCGATTCGCGGTCTCCACTCTAGGACTCGTCTGCTCCAACGGCCATCGGTCCTACGACATACGTGACCAGCCCACTGCCACTTCAGCCTGCTAATTTTGCAAGCTATGTCGGTGACTCCGGTTCTTTTCCGGATAATCTCATTTCTGATCTTATCCTTCAAAGATACTCCGAGCATAGCTCGCTCCATAGCACGCTGAGCGACTTTGAATTTGTGGACTAGTCCCGCAGTTAGTGTCCACGTTTCGGCACCGTATGTCATGGCAGGTAAGACGCATTGGTTGAAGACTTTCGTCTTCAAACATTGCGGTATAGACGACTTGAGGACTTGACGAAGGTTGCCAAATGCTGCCCATCCCAAGCGAATTCTTCGATCGGCTTCCTTCTCGAAGTTGTTCCTACCGACTTGTATTATCTGTCCTAGGTAGGTATATTCACTAACAACTTCGAGAGGTTTCCCCTCGACGTATATCGGTCCCGGCACGACATGCCTATTGAACATGACCTTGGTCTTGTCCAAGTTCATACCGAGACCGACACACCGGGAAGACTCGCCTAGGCTACGCAGCATTTCGGTGAGTTGTTCCAGCGACTCTGCTATGATGACGATATCGTCGGCAAATTGAAGGTGTGAGATGTACTCGCCGTTTACATTGACTCCATACCTAGTCCAATCCAGCGTTTTGAAAACGTCTTCCAACGCGTTGGTGAACAGTTTCGGGGATATTACATCCCCCTGTCTCACCCCTCTGCGCAGTTGGATCGCCTTCGTCTTACAGTCCTGGATGTGGACAGTCATTGTAGCGGCGTTGTACAGACATCTCAGTACCTCGATATATCTCCAATCGATATGACATCTCTGCAATGAGTCGAGCACTGCCCAGGTTTCGATGGAGTCGAAGGCTTTCTCGTAGTCCACAAATGCCATACACAGCGGCTGATTGTACTCTTCGGTCTTCTGCACAATCTGCCGAACAGTATGGATGTGGTCCACGGTGCTGTAGCCTGATCGAAAGCCGGCTTGCTCTGGGGGCTGGAACTCGTCAAGTCGTCTGGCGAGACGGTTCGTGACGACTCTAGAGAACAGCTTATACACGTGACTCAGGAGGGAGATTGGTCTGTAGTTTTTCAAGAGGGTTTTATCACCTTTCTTGAACAAAACTGTACCACCTCACTCCCGCTCCACGTTTCCGGGGTCTTGCCATGTTGGATGACGGAATTAAAGAGGCTTGCTAGCTCTTTCAGGACCGGAGTCCCGCCTGCCTTAAGCAACTCTGTTGTGATTCCGTCATCTCCCGGAGCTTTGTTGTTTTTAAGCTGTTCTAGAGCCGCCCTAATCTCTCCTTGGTCAACGACCGGGAGCTCCTCGGAGTAATGGCGCATAAGAGGGGCGCGCTGGTCATCAATACTGATTCCCACGGGTTTATCCGATCTTGAAGAGAACAACTGCCCATAAAACCTCTCTACTTCTCCGACAATCTCAGGCCTAGAGGTAACGACCCCACCATTTTCAGTTTTAAGTTTTGTCAGACGCGGCCTCCCAAACTTGCGAGCGAACACTTTCGATCCCCGATTTTGCTCAATCGCAGCCTTGATGGCACGGGTATTGGAGCGTCGGAGATCGCGTCGCGTCAGCGTTTTTATTGTTCGGTTTAAGGCCTTATCTGACAAAAACGATGGTAGTTCTCGTCGTTTTCTCATGAGCTCGAGTGTCTCAGCAGAGAGTTTTGGTGCGTTGTCTCTTCTCTGTGGCGGAAAACACTTGCGGGATGTGTTTTGCAGTATTTTGACCAGCGTGTCGGTTCTCTCATCAATGCTGCTTATGGTTTCCAACGCGGTGAATTGATTTTGAAGTTCCATTTGGAACTTTTCGGAGCCTTGAGCAGCTTGGAGCATGGTAGGTCGGAGAGTAGACCTCATCATTCTCGATCTTTCGGCTTTTAAGTTGATATTTAGAGTGCCTCGAACCAAGCGGTGATCACTTCCGGTATTAAACCTGTTGATCACTGAAACATCTCTAAATATGTGCCTTTTATTCGAAATGATAAAGTCTATCTCGTTCCTTGTCACGTTATCGGGGCTTCGCCAGGTCCACCTCCTCTGAGGCTTCTTTTGAAAGAAAGAATTCATCAAAAAAAGCCCCTGCGCTTCGAGAAAGTTTACCAGCATTTGCCCCCTGTGATTTCTGCAGCCCAAGCCGTAAGGTCCGACTTTCGATTCACCGCTATCTTGTACTCCCACTTTAGCATTAAAGTCTCCCATAACAACATTGTAGTGGGCCCTCGAGGTGTCGTTGAGGGCCTTTGCGATGTCCTCGTACATCGCTTCGACCACATCATCAGAGTATGTCGAAGTTGGCGCATATACCTGTACAACCTTCAGGGAGTACCTGTCGGAAAGTTTTAGGACAAGGTACGCTACCCGGTTCGACACACTACTGATTTCCACAATGCTGCTAATGAGATCCTTTTTGACTAGAAAACCGACACCACCCTGGGAGAGGTTATCACCTTCGCGGAAGTAGAGTAAGTTACCGGACTCTAGAGTTATCGTGTCCTCCCCCTGTCTTCGGACTTCAGATAACCCCAGTATATGCCAGTTTATATGACTTAACTCTACTTCTAATTCGGCGAGGTGATGGTCCAGCCTCATCGAGCGTCCATTATACGTTGCCATTTTCAGTCGCTTTATACGGTAGCCTGCCGTGAACCGGTGATTCTTAGCACCCCCTGCCCTGCCGATACCGCGACCGCTACCTTGGTCGGGCCTAGCGGGCTTGCCGGTAACTGGGGGCCTTTTTTTGGGCGCATCTGCCATTAAGGGAGGGGTTTGCCCATACTCGCCGCGCTGGGCAGGCGTGTTGGCGAGCGCAGTAGGGGGTAAGATGTTTATGGGAGGGGGGACGCTGCTGCCCATCCCCCCTTTTCCCCGTCCCTCAGTCGCCTCTTACGACACCCACGGGATGAGATTGGGGGAGTACTATTCTAAGCCGGTACTCCACGGCGAGTGAGTTATTTATTTGTATAATAAAAATCATTTGTGAAGTAATAACTTTTTTTTATTAATTTTATATTGATCTCCACAGAGTTGCATTCGGTTTGACATTTTTCTTAAATTAAAGCAATTTGTTAGATCCGTACTTAAAATTAACAAAACATGCATATATAATACAGTAAATTAAAAAAAAGTTACATATGAATACAGACTTTTTAAATCAATATTTACAATTACAATTTATTTTTCTGTCCTTTTTTGTGCAAGTAGGTATGTATTATTAGCTCGTTGTATCAACGCCTCTTTTGACATAAATGGTTTGTTTTATTTATAATTAAAGTCAAAGTCATTCAAGTCAAGTTTATGTAAAATTAATATATTTAAATGAAGTACTATGAAAAAGTGATGTAGGAATATAGACGTCTGACAATTTTATAAATGTAAGCTATTTTAGTGTTTTATTTATAAACCACTATATATAATAATAAAAAAGCCTTTTATTTCAAATATTCAATTCAATATCAATATTTAACAATGTAATGAAATAAATTAAATTATATTATATTATTAAATTATATTAAATTAATTATATACATTCAGTTTTTAAAATTGGATAATTTATTATGTTTATTTGTAATTTTGACTATAAATTAATATATAATAATATAAAACTTGTATTTAGGATTTTTTTTTGTCATGTGTATGTGTGTGTGTGTGGTGTGTTATTCATATTATCCAACACTATGCAAATTAAAAATTGTTATTACTTAAATAAGTATAAATAAAATAAGATCACGCAAATTTAAGGCTAACATTATTCTATTTTCAAAACTTTCAAATACATTCAACCGATTTAGCCGTTCCAGCTGTTTCCAGGGATTGAAAGCGCTGCAAAGTATTGTATTCAACGTTCTGCACAAGTTGTTACTTGCTGCCACGAAAATTGAAATTTTCAGTGTTGAGTTTCAACCGCGCTGAATGAAGCCTCATTAAACGCGATGCCGTCGCAAATTGCAATTTATTGTCGAAACCGTCACGTCGGTTGAAAATGTTTATTTATTTCATCATTTCGGCGAATTTAAGTTCAATGACCTAGGTGTGCGTAATTGTTTTAATGTAGGCTTTGGTTTTGTTAGCTTTGTCATTGTATTAAATGCGTGTAGCTTGTTATTTGGGAATATATAATTTATTTTTAGTTGTGATTTTAGTAAATATGTACGATGAAATAGCTAACTACAAAAGCTATTTGAATCACAAAATATATTCAAATTAATAATAATTAATTTGTAAAAAAACCTATTTTTTAATTTAATTTTTTATTGATAATTTGGTTTTCTTGCACATGATTGATTATTTTGGCAAAAATCGATTTTTAAATTATTTACTAGGAATGATCTATTTATATAAGAAATTATATACATTGAGGACTTTTCAATAATTATATACAAACCAAATTTAAATAGCTATATAGTAATGACCATGTGGAATGGTGTAAAGAATACCAGCAGCATTTTCCGGTTGAATTGATTTTCACTCTCTAGGAAAACAATGAACTATCCCATGAGTCATGTGTACTACCCACTCATTCTGATTAATTATCCTACCGCCAAACAGCAATACTTTGTATTCCTTTGTTACGGCTTGAAGGGTGAATAAACGAAAGTAATTAAAGGCACAAGGGACGTAACATCTTAGATCCAATGTAAATGACCAATAATGTAATGTTAATGTTTTCATAAAATCCAAATATTTATTTTTTAATCATCTTTAAAATTAAAAATAATAAATAGCTTTTACAATGTTGAGTTCCTTATTTAAAATTATACTACTAAAATAAATACTATAAAAAAAACAGTTGAACAATATACAAGATACTTAACAATAAATGTACTTCTAATTTCATTTACAATTATGATTCAGTATTTCAAAGAAGATACTCCTAATTGCAGTTTGATATCCAAAATGGCCGACATTACGCTTGCAACATTTGCCACTAACGATGTTGTCATTAGTAACAATTATATTGAGCTTTCTAAGTACTGGACGTAAACTACGACCTCTTTTATTACTCGACTAGTTTATTGGGCGAAGGAAAGTATATTGTAAGAAATAAAATGTTTGAAATGAAATCGTTTGGTTTTCGAAGGAACCTATCTAGCGATATGAAGTAAGATAGTTCCATTAATTCTATTTTTTTAAATCATTGATTTTAATATTATGATTATTACATGTTTACTATTGATGAAAAGGAATAACAGCTACATTTCGAACCGATTATATCTTTAAACTATATTATCTTGTAAAATGAAGAGTGAAGTATTTTTTTAAATAAGTAGCGGATTTTTAATTCCCCTGATGGTAACTAGACGTCACCACCTATATACATGTGCTGAATGAAATATTAACTATTCTTTACATCGCAATTGCGCTCGGAAACTAAGATATAATATCTCCTTATAAGTCCTTTGTGGCTTTACTTACACTGTCGGACTCGCCCTTCAAGCTGGAGCACAACAATACTAAGTATAAATTTATGATGAATAAATGGTAATTACCATCTATTATACACCATAGATGCTTGTAATAGCCTACTTAAAACGATTTATTATAGTAAAGTACCAGCCTGTAAATGTCCCACTGCTGGACAAAATCCTCTAGAAGAGAAGATTAAGAACATATTCCAACCCGTTGCTCCAGTGCAAGTTGGATATACACTTGCACAGTTTCCTCACAATGTAATATTTTAGCGCCGTAACAAGATGAAAATGTTTATTTTAACTACAAACTAGACATGAAAGTTTAGTGGTTCTTGCTCTTGTGTGTTGAGATTTACGTTTTTACGTATATATAGATCATATAGGCTTAATTTAGTTTGTTCCTGAGTTATAAATTCAAAGCAATTTTAACAAATGATATTTTTCACTAACCATTGCTAAAAGTATATCAAATAATCTGCCTAATAATAATCATATTCGAGTATATTTTGCAGGAATTTAATAATAAATCTTAAAGATTTTAAAGATCTTAAAAATCATACTCTCGGGATTTATAGATATTATCAAAGCCCATCTAAGCGGATTTCGGATACATAATCAAAAAAATATTATGCTATGATAATAGAATTAACAAATTAATTTTTACTAAAATATTGAAGCACTCGAAGGCCCCTATTACATGATGTATTTTCAAATCATTCGTTCATTTTATTTTTACATTAAAGTCATACATTTAAATTATTGTTGATGAACAAGCCGAGATGGCCTAGTGGTTAGAACGCGTGAATCTTAACCGATGATCGTTGGTTCAAACCGGGCAAGTACCACTGAATATTCATGTTTGGGTTTATAATTCATCTCGTGTTTGACAGTGAAGGAAAACATCGTGAGGAAACCTGCATGTGTCTAATTTCATTGAAATTGTGCCACATGTGTATTCTACCAACCCGCATTTTAGCAGCGTGGTGGAATAAGCTCCAAACCTTCTCCTCAAAATGGAGAGGAATAAGGCCCAGCAGTGGGGCTTTAGCAGGCTGTTACTGTTTAAATATTCAAATGCCTAAGGTTTGTCTTTGTGGACCACATGTTTGACCCGTATGTTCCTAATATTTTGAATCAGCTGAAATATTGTCTGTACAAATATATAAAACTGAAGTGTCTGTCTGTGATTTCAAAATAACTGCCTCTTTTAAAGTATTAACACAACAATCGTTTTTATTTTATTTTTGTTTGTCTGTCTGTACCAGCGTTCATGAACTTTTTTAAAACCAAGGAAACTGTAAATGCGCTGGCCGCTTATTCACTCCTTAAATAGCCCATTATTGTAAGTTGCTTCCATAATTTGTAGCTAACACAAAAGACCTAGATTAACTAGGGGAAGTCGATCACGCTAAGGTCGATTATCGTCCCGTATATAATACAAATATCTTAACAAGGACTACTATTATACTAACTAAAGAAGACAGCAGTCTTCCTGAAACATGATGAGCGTTCCTCCATAAATAATTTAAGTGAAACCGGACAACACTCCGGTTATATTCAGTCAACTAAATTGAAGGTGACTTTCGCCTCAAGTGGCCTAAAAATTTCAAGGAGTTTTACGAAATATTATTCTGTTTTTTTTTCTTTTATTTATTTAGTGTAAAAAGGAACTACGAAGTAATAATAATAATGTCCTCCAGAATGATTTCGGCCACGGCGGCCAATCTCAAGAGAGATTAGCCAATTACTCAGGAGATATCATAGTGCACAAGTGTGTGCGCAAACGCAGGTGGCACTATTCCCTAACTCTTATAATCCGATGGGACAGCAATCCGAAACGACCGTAAAGAGTTTAGGCGCAGGACCAACGGCTTTACGTGCGTTCTGAGGTGCGGGAATGTACACACTTCCAACTTCCAGACTCCGGGCTGCTACTGAGAATTTTCTGACGGAAAAACCCAATAGCTTTTTATTGGCCCGACCTGGGAATTGAACCCAGGACCTCCGGGTCTGCGGCCTTACATCAAGCCACTAGACCAACGAGGCAGTCAAAATATACAAATATGAAATATTACTATTCGGTAGCAAAATAATTAATAAGTGGGCGGTATCTACCCACGCGAATTGGTGGCGTTTTCAAACCTTGCTTAAAGCTTTGATTGAAACACGATTTATACATTAGCGTCCTTAACTACTTTGTATTTGTGAAAGAAGAAAACTTATTAATGCATGGACCTTGCCGCTAAACTTAGAATATGATATTTATAGGAATATATTGAAGCTAATTTAATTTTTTATGATGACATAAATAGATATACATGTAAACTGCTGCTAATGTGCGCTGTTAAGCTAACGGATCCACTTCGTTTAAGGAGAAGATGCATTTCCTTACGATGCTTTCCTTCACCACCGAGCACGATATAAAATATAAACACATATTGAAATGAAACTTGGACGGTGCTTGCTGTGTTCCATAATCTTCGGTTAAAATTCAGGTCTTCTAATCACTGAACCTTTTTTTTTTAAATAGGGTGTCGGACGAGCATATGGGCCAGTGATGGTAAGTGGTCACCAACGCCCTTAGACATTGGCACTATACGTTATATATACGTTTCTTACGTTGACCATCACTTACATTGCCAATGCGGCACCAACCTTGGGACCTAAGATTTTATGTCCCTTGTGCCTGTAATTACACTGGCTCACTCACCCTTCAAACCGGAACACAACAATACCAAGTATTGCTGTTTTGCGGTATAATATCTTATGAGTGGGTGGTACCTACCCAGAAGAGCTTGCACAAAGCTCTACCACCAGTGATACCTTCCTCATTAATATATTGTCTATAAATATGTATATCACGAATTCAATTTTAATAAAATCCGGTTAGCTCTTTAAAAATCAAGGTGTTAAAATACGAGAACAAAAAGTTCATTAACAGTCACGATAGCTCATACCACATTCACACGTCCATCAATCCACATTTCTAACTACGTCGACCCAGTTAACGGCAAAGACTAGAACAGTTTCCCTCACACCTCGGCTTCAGTTAATTCTCTCACACAATTGTACACAACCGTTAGAAACTTCGAGTAGAACGTTCAGGCCAACAATTTACGAAATTGTTATGTCTCGTACTTGGATCTTTTTACTTGAAGGGTAGAGCCAAGATGGATAATTCTGCCCTGGTTCTACGAAGATTTATTTTATTTTATGTAAAAGAAAGATGAGTCTCACTGTAGGACTTCTGTTAATTTACTCATATTAATTAACGTTATTGTGATGGATGTTCGTAAATATATTAAGGCGTGGATATACTTGAAATGGCTTAATTTTTTTTTACGGTATTCTCACTTCAATAAAATATATGTATATATGTTAACCTACTTAATAAATAAATGTTCCACTTTTTTTTTTATATATGTCCGGGATGGCAAATGACTCCACTCCACCTGATAGTAAGTGGTAGTAGAGTCCAAACGCGATGACGGCCAGTACAGTCGGGAAGAATGTTCTGTACTAGCCGTCACCGCCTTGCCGGCCCGCAAGATGCCTCTTCACGCCTCGTTTGAAGGAACCCGGGTTGTAAGAGGAGGGGAACACGTGAGCTGGTAAGGAATTCCATTTTTTGGTAGTGCGACAAAGAAAGGAGTTGCCAAATTTCTTTGTGCGCGATGGAATTGATGTCACAGTTAGGCGGTGACATCGAGAACCAGCTCGCGTGGACTTAAGAAAGAAGGGGGAAGCAGGAATTAGAGAGAATAATTCCTCAGAGCACTCGCCGTGATACAGTCGATAGAAAGCGCTCAGTGCTGCTATCTCGCGACGCAATTGTAAAGGTTCAAGGGGGTTTGTGACCTTTACGTCGCCAATAATGCGTACTGCACGTCGCTGCAACCGGTCCAAGGCTTCCAGTAGGTACTTAGGGGAGCCATCCCAAAGGTGCGAGGAATATTCAACGCAAGACCGTACCTGTGTTTTGTATAACAGGCACAGTTGTTGCGGCGTGAAAAAACGCCGCACCTTGTTCAGAACTCCGAGTTTTCGTGAAGCTTTTTTTATAATAACCTCGATGTAATCCCTTGGACTAAGGTCGCAGCGAACGTCCATCCCCAGCATGGCGATTTTGCTTTGTATCATCAGCGGTATGCCACAGAGGGAGGGATGAGGCTAAAATGGTGACTTTTTCGCTGTGAGAGCGCATACCTGTGTTTTCTTGGCATTAAACTCAACAAGATTATCAGAACCCCATTTCGCAATGAGCTCTAACGTCCTATCGAGTTCAATGACAAGATTCTCCCGCCTCTCCTCAGTTTCCGCCCGCCCAGCCACTGCGCGTCCGTGGTATCCACCATGCACTGTACTATCATCTGCATAGCAATGTATGTTCCCAAGGGAGAGCATATCATTGATATGCAAAAGAAAGAGTGTGGGAGATAGCACAGATCCCTGGGGGACCCCAGCATTCACTACATAGAATTGTGAAGCGCAACCATCTACTAAAACACGAAGGCTACGCTTGTGTAGAAAGCTGGCAATCCAGGTGCATAGCTGAGCAGGCAGACCATATGCCGGTAGCTTGGAGAGAAGACTTCTGTGCCAGACCCTGTCGAAAGCCTTGGAGATATCGAGGCTGACAGCCAACGTTTCTCCATGCTTGTCGATAGCTTCACCCCAGAGGTAACACACCTCTGGGGTGAAGCTATCGACAGGGTCTGGAGGACGTACGCTAGAAGATCACCTGTGGACCGTTTTGGTCGAAACCCGTACTGACGATCATTACTTAAAAGTGATCTTCTAGGTAATGGATCAGTTGGTTGTTAGAATCCGTTCCATCACCTTACAAACTACCGAGGTGATAGCTATTGGTTGATAATTTGCCGGGTCAGACCGATCCCCTTTTTTGGGAACCGCTTGCACATTAGCTCTTCTCCAAGCCTCCGGCACACATCCCGAAGAGAGAGAAAGTTGGAACAGGCGCGTTAACACAGGAGACAGCTCCGCCGCGCACTTCTTCAGCACAATGGCTGGTATTACATCAGGACCGCTAGCTTTCCGTATATCAAGTGATTGCAGCTCCGCACGCACATCACGTTGCCTAATTTTGATGTCAGGCATCGTGTGGCCACATGAAGGTATTGTTGGTGGCTGCGCACTACAATCATCGATCACAGAGTTGTCGGCAAAGAGTTTAGCCAGGAGGTCGGCTTTCTCCTGCGGACTGTGAGATAGCGATCCTTCCGGATTTCTGAGCGGTGGCAGTGAAGGTTGGCAGAAATTGTTTTCAGCCGTTGATCCACGCGCGATATGCCGCCTACTTAGATGATACAGCATCGGCACATTCACGAGTGAACCAACGGTTACGCGTACCCCTATTGATGAGATCTGAGCTAGGAATGTAGTATTCCATTCCTAACATGATCTCATCAGCAACAGCAGCGGCACTAGCTGTCGGGTCATTCCCAGTGAAGCAACGTTCCTTCCAAGGGACTGACGCATAGTAATCGCGCATACCGTCCCAATCTGCCGACTTATAGTGCCAAACGCGACGTTTGCATACCGCTGATGGCGGCAGCTTGGCCTGTGGCACTTTGGTAGATATAAGGCCGTGATCCGAAGAACCAAGTGGAGCTTGAACCACAACCTGATATTCCACCGGGTGAGAAGTCAGCAGAAGATCCAGTAGAGAAGGCGCTTGCCCATCAATGTCTGGGATCCTGGTGGGCTGATCAACCAGTTGGGTCAAGTCGTGTGTGAGAGCAAAAGCATGAGCAGTTCTTCCAGCATGGTCAGTTTTGAGGGATTTCAACCATGATTCATGGTGAGCATTAAAATCCCCCAAAAACACCAATTCCGCGTTAGGAAACTGCTCTTGCGCAGCATCTGCCACCCGACTAAGATGGTTAAATAATCGGCTTATCTCCAAGTCACCATTGTGGGATCTGTAGAGGCACACGTAGACTCGACTCTGACGAACCAGGTCCACACGTACCACCAACATGGAGAAGGAGGGGTCCTCCAAGCAGCGCAATCGGTGACAACAAACATCCACCCTGACGAACAAGCATACTCCGGCTTTCGCTTTAAAAGATTCTTCTAGCATGTAGCCGGGATAGTTAAGGTAGCTGGTGTCGGCAGGGCTGAGTATTTGTGTCTCCGTGAGAAACAGCATTGCTGGCCGTGCTGTCTCGAGATGGTGGTGGACAGCGTTGAGGTTAGCGTGGAGTCCTCGGATGTTAGAGAACTCGACCTCAAACAGCGTGGGTATGGTGGGGGGGGGGGACAAATTAACGAACAAATTAAAAACAATTACAATTAATAGTAATAAATATGCAAATCAACCTCTGAATTTGTTGTTATTAGCTTTTTTTCTAGCTTTTCTATCGCAAGATTTCTTTATTTACGTCGCAATATTAAATAAGACAATACTAAGGGAACCATTGGAATATTTTTGCAGTATATATTATTTAAAGTTTTTTTTACGTAATTGATGCACTGAAATCGCGATGCAACTACTCTGTCGCTTAATAAATCTGTGTGGGACGAGACGATGTGCTATTCAGACTTGTGACACTTTTCTCCAAAAACACCTTAGGGGGTGTGAGATGTCCGCGCCGCATATTTATCGGTATCAAGCACGGTCTACGATAAATATCCTCCTCTTAACAGATTTTTCTAGATATCATGACGTAGACACTATTAATATTGTAAGGATCATGCATTAGCTTATCACCTTTGTTATCCAACAAAAGATTAGTGATTCAATCGTTAAACAATGTATACGCTTTTATAACAGAATTGCCTAAAACGTTCAAATACGTTAAAGTGGAACGTTTGTATTCCAAAGGTAGGTGCTATATAAAACTATCGACTTTTTAGATGATAACACTTCAACACACAACAAAATTAAACGCTCGTAATTCAAAAAATATATAGAAACATTTAATTTTAAATATCAATTTATAAGAAAAACAAATCCTGCTAAGTATTTTCCCCATTTCCTGTTAAGTCTGAGGTGTTTCCTTTCGAACCAGTTGGTTTATGACTTTGATTTTTCATCCTAAATTAATTTAGTAATTTAAATTTTGGCTAAAGGTAAAGTAGCTACGTTCATTTCGTTATTATATTGAAAAAAATATACACTAAATGTTAGTATAACCTATAAATACTTTGTAGTTATTATATATATAGTATTACTTAATTTGAAAAGCTTTTATTACAAAGCAAATTTTATTTAATTATAAAATATTTTTACTTTTTTTATTAGTATATATTTAAGGCGTTCATTTAAATAATTCTTAATGAAAGTATAAATAAAATGTGAACCGGCACGAAATAATTTATTTTTATCGACAGAATCTTTCGATAAGTTTTTAACACGCATTCACTGAAGTTTTTATAAAAAAACGCCCAATTGGTGATCGATCATGTATCTATCTATCTCAGACTTTTACAGCTATTTTGTCAAAAAAGATTTTTATGTCAATGGCATTAATTAATAATTGATTAGTACGTTACTTTTATTATTTGGATCAATTTCGATTTTAAAATAAAAGTTCGATTATTGATTTCGACTATAAGTTTATAATATATTTAATTTTATTGAACCTCAAATGGATAATCTTCTCCATCCCCATCGTACTTAAAAACTTTATCATTTAACCTTATCACTAAGGTTTTTAGGAAAAGTTGAATGGTGTAACCAGTACTCTCAAAAATACTGCATAATAAAGTGATAATCCTTAGATGCTTACTCAGTTAACCAGGATTAGTGTAATGTATTCCCTGAGATATGGAGACGGGAAGAAAATGCTATTTAAATAAATATCCAAATTATACCTTTATTTCATATGCCATAAAGTAAAAAATCGTTTAACGTATTTCTTAACTAGGTCACCGATTGAAATGAACAAAAACAGAACAACGAGAAAACATAATTAAAACTTAGAATTATGTATCAAAACTGGTTTTGCAATCTATAATTACACAGTGTATTGAAAAAGAGAAATGTTATAAAGTATAGATAAATTATTTATTAACAATATATTCTAAATTTTCCTTTTTTTTTTATTTCCTATGATAATAAGTCATATTGCACATCACATGATGAAGCCGGGAGTCCAAATGGTCCCAATGGTCCAATCGTAGAAGCACGTGAATCTTAACAAAAGAGGGACTCCCAGCAGTGGGTTACTTTATTATTCACAAGCTGTTACTTTATTTTATTACACTCAAGACAAAACTATATAGATGATAAAAAGCTTGGAGTTAATATTTGTTGATTATAGAGTAGGATATATTAATTACATTTAATTATATTTAATTAACATTCGTACGTATAATTGGATTGATGCAAAAGAGTCGGTAGTTACTCTTTTTTTCTTGCCAATTCTTCTAGGTAGCTTGGACAACGGTTGTTGGAATCTTGACATTTAGTATAATTCTCCAAAATTACTTAATTGTTCAATATGCTTGTAAATGCCTTTGTAAATGACGAAAAAAAATTAAATTAAAAAAAAAATTAAACAAACAAACGATTGCAAGACAACAAATAAAATCTCTTTCATTATTTATGTTATCTCACTAAAACATTTTAAGCAAGAATATAATTAAACTAATTTAATATTAAGGACATTATAATAATGATTATTTAGTACGATGATGAGTATGTAACTGCATTTCGTTATTTTTTCCGTTCTTCCTGTATTTAATTCTGCTATATTTTAAAAAGGAAGTCTTACGAAATTACTTAAATTAATAAGGATTTTAAGGTATTATTCATTCTCCAGTGATGATTTTGGCATTAATCGTTTGCAATTTTACAAACAATTTATATGTACAAAAAATGTATTTAAACTGACAGAATTCTCTCTTATATTTAACTTTTATATAATTCTTTGTGTTGCTAGATGCTAAGCCTGCTTACTTCCTATGTTGTTTTCTACGGGGAGAGTTTCAAGTGTTATGTGACTCGCTACTGTTTCATGCGTCATAAAGTTTCAATCTTACTGCTACGACTTGCTAGAAATGTCGAATTTTCCACTGGAATTTATTTAATTCTTTTTTCAGTTGGAAAAACAAGTTTATAATTAGATGATCAATTGACAGTTATATTCTTATGCGATATAAGTAAAAGTAATTAAACTTTTATAAAACATTCGATATAAAACATATAAATTTGTTGTAAAACTTAATTTATGAAAACAAAACGGTATACGATTTTTTATCAACCGTAACTATACCGTTTCGAGAATAATCACAAATAAAAAAATAAACCAAACAGCAGCGTTCACTATTCATAGTTTACGAACAGGAATGCAATTACAGCATTAAAATTTAATTTCAAATAAACCCTTCAAGTACTGAGAGATGAAAATTTCCTATTCATTAGCGTTCCACTCATTTTTCCCGTTGAATTTACGTCGAAGTTAACTGCACTCGGATGATTACGGTATTATATTCTTCATAATATTTTCTGCATATTCGATTAGGGTTTTTATATCGTTAATGTAAAAGAATATGTTGGCATCACCTTGGGCTAAAGATGTTTTCATAGAAAATTGATTTCACGAAAGAGCGCCAGCTTTGCGTTAAGGTGTTTATAGTGTAAACATTTCATGTATATTGTAATAAAGGATAAACAAAGTTGAGTAGGTTAACTTGAGACACAGTTTTGAGTAATTTTGTTTGATGATTTTAGAGGCTATCTTGTCTGGCGTAAGGTTTATTATCTAAAGTAAAGTAAAGGTTGCTGCTTTCATTATATTAGGTCCTTACGTATGAAATTGACGTTTTGCACGGGAGGAACATAAACTCAATTTTTTTTTGTAAAATATATTTTATTTATCAAAGTATGCACCGTTGTTATCTATGCACTTTTACCATCTCATAGGTAGTTCATTGATCCCTTTACTAAAAAAACCATGGGGGCGAGAATCAATAAACTCTTTGAAGGCGGTTTGGACTGCCGCATCGGAGTTGAATTTTTTTCCTGGTGCGAAGTTGTCCAAATTCCGAAAAAAATGGTAATCTGTTGGAGCAGAGTCCGGGGAGTACGATGGATGTCGCAGACATTCCAATTGTAGCTCATCTAACTAAGTGGTTCTTTGTTGTGCAGTGTGTGTGTGTGTCTTGCGTTGTCGTGAAGCAGCAGTGGCCTAGAGCGATTGACCAATCTCGGTTGTTTAGCAGCTAGTTCTTCCTTCGTGGTTTACAGTTGCTGACAATAGATATCTACCGTAATCGTTTGGCCAGATTTTAGAAAGCTGTAGTGAACGACACCGGCGCTAGTCCACCAAACACTCACAAATAATTTTTTCTGAGTCAATTTTCGTTTAGGGCAGGATTTGGCTGGGTCTCCAGGGTTCAGCCATTGCGACGAGCACTTCCAATTATCGTACTGTATCTACTTTTCATCACAAATAATGATAAGATTTAAAATCCCTTCATTATTGTGTCGGTTGAGCAAAGTAACACAGCAGTCGACGCGTGTTTGCAAATTCGATTCACTCAATTCATGAGGTACCAATCGTTCAAGTTTTTTACTTTTCCGATTTCCTTCAAATGGATTAATACAGTTTTATGTTTTAGTTTGGATTAATACGGCCGTCCACGGGGTTGGTTCTGAAGGTCGAAATTTCCAGAACAAAAACGTTGAAACCAAAAACGTACCGTGCTTTCTTTTGCGACACCAGCGCCGTACACATCATTAATCCTTCGAGCTATTTCTGCAGCACTGGTGCCACGGTAGAACTCGTACTCGTAAATATTCCGATATTTCATGTTTTCATTGTGCGGTAATAAGCGACGCCAAAGAAAAAAAATAATGAGAAAAAAACAAATGAATGACTGTTTTCAAAACTCAAATGTACCAGCTAAATGAATTTATAAATTTGAATTTGGATTTCTTAACCAAAGAGGAGATATTTCAGATCAAAGTGGTCAGGACGACAAAACGCTAATTTCATATGTAAGGACCTAATATATCTTATGGTGATAACACGTATGAACTAATTCGCTCTATTTATTTTATAGACAAACGCAACCTAACACTTAAATGACAAATATAAGTTTTCCAACCTCGAATTTTTGCAATTCGCACATTCATATCAGTATAGTTTAATACACTCATCACGCAAATAAGATTACCCAAATATAATTTAATGTGAATCTTCTACGTACTATAACAGTTTGAATGAATATTTATTTTGATGATGGAATAAAATATAATAGATGCCCAAAAATGTCCCACAGCACCCCCACAACACACACAGCCTCTCTTCTTGACCCTTATCTGCTCATGGCCTTGTTTTAGTCCTACTAAAGCAAACACTTTCGGACCTCAAAACTACACATTTCTTTCAAATTAATAGCTAGAGTTTTATACTCATAAATACATACAGTATGAAAAAATATATAAAAATGAGTGTCATAAAAGTTCTGGGAATATGGTTGAAGAAGAAAGCTTGGAAATAATTCCAATACGCTGCACTACTGCTCCACTTTTGATTGTCTTGTGGCTAGATATAAGACCGCATATCCCGAGGTCCTGGATTCAAATCCCAGGTCGGACAAATAAAAAGTAATTGTGTTTTCTGTTGAAGATTCACAATAACAGCCTGGAGCTTGGAAGTTGGAAGTGTCTACACTCTCGAGCCTCAGAAAGCATGTATAGGCAATTCGGATTGCCATCCCATCAGATTATGAGAGTGAGGGAAATGAGAGTGCGTCTGTATTTGCTCACACACTTATGCACTGTACAACAATATATTCTGCGCAGTTGGCTAATCTTCCTTGAGATTGGCCACCGTGCGCGAAATCGGTTAGGAAGGCATCACATGTATCAAATTATCACCCGACACAATATTGCGCATATTGTGTCGGGTGATGACCTTATGATGTTTTACTCCATCGCTGCACACGAGATGAATTTGAAACACATAATACACAAAATAGCGTCATAAATAGATATCAAATGCATTGAACGGAGAATTCAATTCAATTCGAAATAATGTTTTTTTCTATTCAATTTAATTCTAGCTGCGCTAAGCTATTCAAACTGTATGCTGCACGCCTAGTTTGAATAGCTTTCTCAAACTTTTACGTTTGATGAAAATGCCGTCAAATACAAGGCATGCTTTCGATCGGTTTCTTATCCGTTAACTCAGATATCACTTTAAATTCACACTATTATACATATCAGTGAATAGTTCCTTTGTATGCGACTACTTTCATATATAAAGAACGAATTTTGAAATATTCTTTGGAAATATTACAACTATATTTTATTGAAGATTTTTATTATTCCAAAAACTAGCTCCGATATGTTTGAACAGTCACATGTTAGTAGAAAATGCCTATGAATGTCCCACTGCTGGGCCAAAGCCTCCTCACCTTTTTAGAGGAGAAGGTTAAAACTTACTCCATCACGCTGTTCCATTGCGGGTTGGTGGAAAACATGTGGCAGAATTTAAAACCTAAATTAACTACATAAAAATTAAGTGGTGCCTGCCTGGGCTTGAACCCGGTTGTCATTGGTTAAGATTAAGCGTTCTAACCTCTAGGCCATCTCGGACACATGTTACTTTCAAGCAATTCTAAAATTATTTCCTCTTTAATTCATATAATAAATTTAATTTTAAGGTGGTGAACGGACCTAGTACGTGAAAGTCACCACCTCTATCTTTAAGAAATTGACTTAAAAAGGTATTTTTTATTTAAAAATTACAAAATATCTGAATCAATAAATAAATGAATTTATAGCCAAGATAGCCAGTAGTAAGAACGCGTGAATCTTAACCGATGATCGTGGGTTCAAACCCGGGTAAGCACCACTGAATTTTCATGTGCTTAATTTGTGATTATAATTCATCTCGTGCTTTACGGTGAAGGAAAACATCGTAAGGAAACCTGCATGTGTCTAATTTCACTGAAATTCTGCCACATGTATATTCCACCAACCCGCATTGGAGCAGCGTGGTGGAATAAGCTCAAAACCTTCTCTTTAAAAAGGGAGTGGAGGCCTTAGCCCAGCAGTGGGACATTCACAGACTGTTACTGGATAGTCATGCAGAATGCCACCAGAGATGATGTAAGGATTCGATACCCCATACATGAAAATCTGTTCAGGCATTTAAAAGCTAAAGTGGAATAAAGAAACTTACATACATTTTGTATCGAATAATTTTTAGTAATTTACTAGTACTAAATATTAGTAATTTACATATATTTCGTATTGTAAATAAGCCCCTTTATAGTTGTGTAATATAGTAGATATTTTTTTAATAAGAAAATAACAACAGTAATTATAATTGTTGTTATGAATAAATACAATATAATATAGAGAATATAAAAACTTGTTATATGAAAGAAATACATTCGCAAATACAAAACGATTCTTGTTTGAACGTAAAAGATAAATAAGTAAAGAAATAATAATAAAAGTTATGGTAATGATATTAAAAAAGAACGCGTGAAATTCAATACATGTGAAATATGGATTGAATTAAAAACGCTACATGAGTAAATACAAAATAATTGCACAAACATTCTATTTTAAAATTTTACTCTCATTTCCAAATATAAATATCACTTTATAAATATATTTCTAAATAATCTGCATGGTGCCTCCGTGACGTTGAATTGTTGATAAACTCCATTCATTCCAAGCTAAACGTAAGTGTCAAATACTTTAATAAAAGTAATAAGTAAAAATATCATAAGCTAAAATATCATAAGATAGTTTTTGTTGCGTGATAATAGATGGCGTTAGTAGTAAGTTAAATCGCGCTATAAATTGTTATATTTTAATTACATAGAAGAATGATTATTATATGTATATAGGAATGGAGTTTGGATATAAAGTCTACGTGAATACACTATGTTATTTTAATTTTGGTTCAAAACAAAACGAAACTCAAGCTCAGGGTGTTCTTTTATCTACTTTTTTATTATACGTGCTTTAGTAAATCGTTAAAGATTTGAAGAGTGAAGAATATCTGATGTCCTCTCAAGTACACTTGTAAGCAATATGTTTTCTAGAATAAATTTTTAAAGACTTTAAAGGTATTTTCACGCTAACAAAGGTGAATTTAATAAAATTTAACAGCTTCACTTAACTTACATTATATTAATTATTATATTAACAGCCAGGTAGACCGACGATCTTAAGAAGGTGACGGGCACCAATTGAATGCGGAAGGCAGAGGACAGGGAGCTTTGGCGCACATTGGGAGAGGCCTATGTTCAGCAGTGGACAACGATTAGCTGTTGATAAATAAATAAATAATAAAAAATAACTTAACTTACATTAAGGGTTCTAAGATTAGTTAAGCAATTATATCTCTTCAATCTTCTTCTTTTATATGTCAAATTAATAATGATAGAAAGAGATAAAACAGTGTTTAACTAAACTGCCGCTAATAAACGTTTATAAGTAAAGCTGCTGAAGTTTAAAGAAGACGTTAATGCAAAAATATTTTTATAATGTGACAGATAGTGAGACAGGGTCCGATAAACACATGAAAATGAGTCGTGCTTACCCGAGTTTGAACTCGCAATCATCAGTAAGCATTCATGTATTTTTAACCACTGGGCGATCTCGGCTAGCAACCATATAAATATGAGTTCAATTTTTTATCGTCTCAGTGTAATATCCGACGTATAAGCCGTGGTTCAGCCCTCCCGCTGATCATTTATTTGGTCTTTGTGCATTCGCAAGCAAAAGAAATTATTCATCTTCTCACTTTTTTTTCTCGTGTATGTCTGAGATATAATCCATACATTTTTTACAACGTACGAGGAAATGAGAAAAATCGTGAAAAATTTGGTTGCGTATTAATTTCAATGCAATGATTTTTTTATACGAGTATTAAATTTCAAAGAACGTTTGCTTTCATATATTTGTTCATAGGCTGATATATTTATGATGATAATTCTATATATAAAATACAGATACAATAAAAAAATGTGTCTGTCAAGGGACAGCAAATGTGAAATATTGGAATAATTTATAATGAAATAAAGTATATATAGCGATCGAAATATACAATTTTTTTTATTGTACAATAAATTAATTCGATTTTCAAATATTTAAAAATTTGTACTTTCATAACCAGGTCTGACGACGAGCGTGACTGACATATTTCACTTTAAATAATACGCAATATGTATGATATAAGAGAAGTGTTATCTATTACACGAAAATATTGATTATATAATATAATTGATTTTAACTGTTTCAGCTGTCATAACTCATTGATAATAGCGGGAATAATAATTAATTAAATTTCAGACAGCTTAATTAGCATTATATTAATTATCATAATTGTGTTAAGGGGAGATCTCGTTAACAATACTAGAATTGTCTCATAACCCTTTAGTATATAATATATAATATTATGTACATCATAATTATAGACAGATCGTGCGGTTTAAAAAATATTAAAAAAAAGAAGTTATTTTTACTAAAGAAAAACTAGCTTCCTATCCTGGTTTCGAACGAGATAAATAAGGATCATTATTATTATTAATGTAATAAATATAACTATCTTCAACAATCAACGTCAATTCAATAAAAAAACATAATGAATTGTACACATTCCTCTTGAATCACTCATTGTTGAAAACCTTATGAAAATCTGTTCGATGGTTATTGAATTTATAGTAAAATAAATGTAGTTCAAAGATTTGTTTATAACTGTAACTACAGCATAACACTTATGTACAAAAACGACCATGATGTAGTCTTATACCTATATATGCTTCCTAAGCATTTTTAATGTCTTCCAGACCGATTTCGGCCACGGCGGCCAATCTCTAGAGAGATTAGCCAACTACGCAGGAGATATTATAGTGCACAAGTGCACTCTTTATTCTCTAACTCTCATAATCCGATGGGACGGCAATCCGACACGACCGGAAAGAGTTCAGGCGCAGGAGCAACGGCTTTACGTGCTTTCCGAGGTACGGGAGTGTACACACTTCCAACTTCCAGACTCCGGGCTACTACTGAAAATTTTTGGAAAGAAAAACACAATAATTTTTTATTGGCCCGACCTGGAAAATGAACTCAGGACCTCCGGGTCTGCTCATCACGAATCAAATCACGAGCTCACTCTGAAATATATTTATATTTCGTAGTGAGCTCGTGATTTTATTTCAGAAAGCCCACTGGTCCCATTAAATAGCACATAACCTAACATTCTCATAAGATAAAGTTAGTTCAACCAGCACGTGTTACAATGCTCGAAATTATTACTATTGTTCCCCATTTCGTACTTCTAAGTCAGCTATAACTGTTAGGTAGAATATTTGATAACTTATTTACATTAAGGATATAAATATATACGTACAAATCGAAATTAATGTTAGTTACAATAATAATGTAAAATCATGATCGTGTATAAAATATATATATCTAATTGTGTTTATTTATTTTTATGAAATAGTTAGGCGGATGGGTTCGCCGCTATCCCTCTCAAATCAGTGCGAACCTTGGGAACTAAGATGTTATATCCCTTATGCTTGATGTTACACTGGCTCCGTCACTCTTCGAACCGAAAACAACAATACAAATTATTACTAAGTATTGCTATTTACGGTAGAATACCCATGGAGCGGATGGTACCTACCTAGGATTGTTAAAAGCCCCACAATCAAGGAATCATAACCAATCATACACAAAAAATCCTTGTTTTTATTTAAGTATGATACCGTAACCGTAACCGTAACAGCCTGTGAATGTCCCACTGCTGGGCTAAAGGCCTCCTCTCCTCTTTTTGATGAGAAGGTTTGGAGCTTATTCCACCACGCTGCTCCAATGCGGGTTGGTAGAATTCACATGTGGCAGAATTTCAGTGAAATTAGACACATGCAGGTTTCCTCACGATGTTTTCCTTCACCGTAAAGCACGAGATGAATTATAATCACAAATTAAGCACATGAAAATTCAGTGGTGCTTGCCCGGGTTTGAACCCACGATCATCGGTTAAGATTCACGCGTTCTTACCACTGGGCCATCTCGGCTTTTTTCGTTCTTACCACTGGGCCATCTCGGCTTTTTTTTAAGTATGATACAAAAACATTAAATTCACGCTTGACACGTTAATAGTCTAAATTTTAAACAACGAGGTATAGCTTGTAAAATAATATTACATACTAAAATCACGCCGTTTCCGAATCGCACTGCAACTTTTGGTAAAAATTTAATAATTACATATTGGTTAAATAATTTTATTTGGAAGGCGTTACAAAAAACGTCTCCTCATTTATTTGTATATTATTATAGACATATCTTCAAGTTAAGTTGCTAGTTGAATAAAATGAATCCTTAACTAACGCCTCAAGTACAGAAAAATAATGATTCCAAAAATAAATGTGTTACTAAATAAAAAAAATACTTTCCTCTCCAAACAAAGCGTTATCTAAGAAAAAAATACATTAGAAACAAAGAGAGCGCGTTAGTAGCAACGAAATGGCCTGAAACTAAGAGTTCGTGGTGTAACGACTCCAATTTCTTAGGACTGCTTCATTTAGAAGGTTTTTTGTGACTTAGGTCTTAATGTACATTTAAATATTGCGCCTGCATCATTGCTAGCAATTATTAATTATTGGATTTTGTTTTTGTTATTCGTAGCAGTCAAGCGTTTGGAAGTTGGCTGTGTATGTGTGCACCTTTGAAAACACGTAGTCCAATTGCACCTAGATTATTTGCAGTCATTTTTAAATAGTCATCATTCATCATGCTTAAGAACAGCCGCCGTGATCTGAATCAGCCAGAACTACATCGTCAAATATTGTTATGTTTTTCGTAGGGCTTTGTGCAAGCTCGTCTGGGTAGGTACCACCCATTCATCAGATATTCTACCGCAAAACAGCAGTACTTGATATTGTTGTGTTCTGGTTTGAAGGGTGAGTGAGCCAGTGTAATTACAGGCACAAGGGACATAAAATCTTAGTTCCCAAGGTTGGTGGCGCATTGGCTATAAGCGATGGTTGACATTTCTTACAATGCCAATTTGGTGACCACTTACCATCAGGTGGCCCATATGCTCGTCCACCTTCCTATTCTATATAAAAAAATGTTTCAAATACATGCTTGAACTAAGCCCGAAACTATGTAACTGCTGAATAATACATACATATACTATTCATTTCTTCAATGTTATATTATACGATTACAACAACTGCTATAAATATTATTCACAAATGTAAATAAAATTACATTAAATAGACTCTTTCAAACAATTATTTGTCTGTCGAGTTAAATAAATATAAACGAATACTTTAAACTTCTGAATAGTATATCACATATTCTGATAGAGTGGGCAGTCAGGCTTAAAAACGACCAAACTTTTTTATTTCATTCTTTAAACAAAGTTGCATCTGTCCTTGCCTCGAGCTGTTTCAGGAGGAGTTTGTATAAATCCCTGGTGATAAAATAATTTAATATTTATATTATATTATTGAATAGTTACAACAAAATTGCGTAGGAACATTAAAATAACATACAACTCAGGAATAATAGTGTAATATACCAGTATGGTACCATGCCCAAATGATTTCGGGTGATTTTATTTTCAGAAGTTGAGTGTCTGTGTGTCTGTGTGTATGCTATCATAATAGTATGTCGAATTTCTTTCTATCACTCGATTTATTTTTTAATAACGTAAAACTGTATAGACAAATGGAGGGTATTAACAGAATAACTAAGTTTTTTTCTGAGACAAAATAATTGTATTTAAACTACTTACCATGTGAACGCAGTCTTATCACCGAAGTCCGAAAGTGTGGGTACCCGCGTTTCATTACCGAAACCGTACCATTAAGGAAGGAGTTCCTAAGATTTCAACGTCTTCAAACATTGAGAACGTTTTGAGAAAACGGAACAAAAGCTCTTATCGTTTAATTATTATACTATTTTATTTCGTTAATTATATTTTATAATTATATATATTTTAGCTCTAGAAAGAGTAAGCACATTTTAATGACGTCTAATGGTTATATTTCTATCTATGTATAATATATTTGAGTCTGTCAACTAATTACTATTTATAAATGGTAAATAAGCACTAATGAATGGGAATTAAAATGAATGTAAAGCTACCGATTCAGAATCTAAATTCTACCGCAAGAAGCTCAGCCTTTGATACCGAAAGCTTAAAACAATAGTGAGCAATAATCACTGTAATATCCTTGCCTGTTTTCTAATTAAAATGAGCGTATACTGTGTCAATATGAATATATACTCACAATATATGCAGCTGGTGGATTCAAGTTCAATGTACGCAGGGACATGGGATAGTTATTGTAAAGGTATACTTGAATAAAATTACAATGCATAAGACCTTTATATTTTTTAATCTTCTGCAAATCCAATACTATCAAGTATTACTTATCGAGCGCTGTCATTAGAGAGACCCATGTCCGACAGTGGACGACGAAGGGTTGATAATGATAACGGTAATTACTTATGAATAATATAATATTACTTCATGTTCCTCATAAAGCTCGAATATAAGTAATGCTATATAATACAGAAAATATATATTTTTGCATAAAATGGTACCCTGACTAACCGTGTATATAGTACATAATTAATTATTAATTAAATGTTTTGTGAACACTGTTGCACTAAAAAATTAATATACAAAATTTGGTTTTATTAATGCACTTTCAATATTTAAGCTCCAATCGACCCGTTTAAAGCTTTCTACCATTTTATTGAGAATATAAAAACATACCATACATAGTGTAACTATTGTACTGGTGGTAGGGCTTTTTACTGGTGGTAGGGCTTTGTACTGGTGGTAGGGCTTTGTGCAAGCTCGTCTGGGTAGGTACCACCCACTCATCAGATATTCTACCGCAAAACAGCAATACTTGATATTGTTGTGTTCCGGTTTGAAGGGTGAGTGAGCCAGTGTAATAACAGGCACAAGGGACATAAAATCTTAGTTCCCAAGGTTGGTGGCGCATTGGCTATAAGCGATGGTTGACATTTCTTAGAATGCCAATGTCTAAGGGCGTTTGGTGACCACTTACCATCAGGTGGCCCATATGCTCGTCCACCTTCCTATTCTATAAAAAAAAAAAAACTTTTACAAATATAAGTTCGCAACCCGTAACACTTTATACGAATTGACCGCACGACCAACGGTAGTCTGTATAATTAGTTTCCGATAATAGAATTTCAGTTACACGTATGTCTTTGTCATCGACAAATGACAATCGGCTGTTTAAATAATGATTCCCATTCCTGATTGTATGAAAATAAATTGCATGAATTCAAAAGAAAATTCCTAAGCGTACGAATTTTTATGAAAGAAATATATCTGTCATTCTTGCGAGATAGATTTGAAATCAAGAAGTTTAAGAATATAGGTTAAAGATAAAACTTCATTTAAATATCCATCAGGCGCATACAAATTCACGACAACAGGAGCCGTATGTATATTACGTAGTGGTAGGGCTTTCTGCACGTCTGTAGGTACTACCACTCATTCTACTGCCATCAATATTTACTATTGTTGTGTTCTGATTAGTGGTTAGGGCGAGTGAGCCAGTGGAACTACAGTCACAAGAGATCTTTGTGCCCAAGATTGGTGGCATATTTATTTTGAAAGGGATGGTTAATATTTCTTAAACCGAGATGAATTATAAACACAGATTAAGCACGTGAAAATTCAGTGGTGCTTGCTTGGGCTTGAATCCACGATCATCGGTTAAGATTCACACGTTCTAACCACTAGGCCATATCGGTTCACGGCTACGGTCAGAAGACATACCTATTAATACCAGGAGAAACCTCCTCGCCCAATAGTAATACTTTATTAATATGTAGATAACGTAGTTAATATAAAATTTTGTCTGGAACAAACTGCTTTCAAAGTAATAACAATTTTACAAGCTAGTTAAGTTTTATGGAACAAGCCCAAAACAGCTTTAAATATTAAACAAAACCCGCATGGACGAAGTCATCGATATATTTGAGCGTTAAAATTTCAGTGGCAATCAATATTCGTTATTAAAGGCTCGTAGACGAGGTTATTACGCAAAAGCTGTCTGTCTGTACGTAAAATATTGAATTTATAAATATATATATATACATTAAACTACAAATTTTAATTATTTTCCTCGGCTTTGTTCCCATACTTTCCATGCAATATGCATTACTAATCCAGATAGTCTAACATGTACACAGAACATGTATATTTTAAGTTAAAATCGCAGATCTAATGATATTAATGTTTTATTTATTTTAAGCTCAACTGCTCACGAATATAATTTTAATCATAAAGTTAAAGAATTAACGATATACTAAAAGTGTGCAAAGATTATCGTATTTAGCGATATCGTCTAAGCAATACA
Organism: Nymphalis io; assembly: GCF_905147045.1. Taxonomy (NCBI): domain Eukaryota; kingdom Metazoa; phylum Arthropoda; class Insecta; order Lepidoptera; family Nymphalidae; genus Nymphalis; species Nymphalis io. Next base: position 7,738,346 of record NC_065910.1, on the reverse strand, counting down.
AATGTGTGATACAAATTTTTCAATAGGAATACAAAATATTTAAATTTATTCTCTAAATATATAGTTAATATATATATTTTTAAATTAATCCGTCTTTACCTTAGTAAGTTACTGGATCTAAATATTTGCAATATTATTTGTGTCTTTAAACTTTTTTGAAAATATTGCTTATAATTATGACAATACTCTTTCCGAAAAAATTACATTAAAAATGATAACATACAACCATGACTAAGAGTATAAGTCATCATGATTTAATTTAATATTTTTTGAATTGACAGCTTAAAAAAATCTTCCATTTAAAAATAGAACGAGATTTTAATGAAAGAACTTCAGATATATAATTTTGAATTGTCTGTAAGGCTAGTGATAATAGTCTCTCGTTTATGCGCATAATAATGTTTGACTTTCATCTTTGTAATAAACTAGAAGAAAACTTTATACTAGATTATGCAAGCAACTGACCCTAAGATATTACATAACATCTTTAACGTAAATTCTAAGCTATGAAACTCAGTAAATTGTGTACAAAAGACTTTATATCGGCCAAACAGTTTAGCTGCCGTCTTTTAATAATATACTAGCTATTCAACCCAACATTGTGAGGGCAAGTTATGGTTTTAACCCATATTTACTAATAATTAAATGAGATGTGGATAATTTATTACCTGTCTCTCAGTGTACCACAGGGGTTAAATTTGGGACCTTTTATATTTTTGGTATAAATTGACAATATTCAAGAAGGGGATTTAACGATTACTTTTATGAGGACGATGCTTGTTTATATAATTTCGGAGTTGTCAATAAGAACTTACATCACCGTCGCAAGAGAACTTAGTTACGTTATACAAGTGGTCTCTTTATAATATTTTGACAATTAAGACTTCAAATACAAAATACACTAAATTTAAAAATTTTAATAAAAAAAATAAATCTATCGCCTCACCAGCCACTCAAAATTAGGTCCATAGTTATGTACAAAAAAAAGAGAGAAATATATTATTATTTTTATATGGAACACACACATAAAACAAATAAAGAGGAAAATGACATCACTTGCTGGATTAGTCCGCAATTTGTGTTCCACGCAGATTACACCAGACTATCCTAAATTAAATCGCATTTACTTTATTTAATTAAAAGGCGTAGTTCACAGAACAAGAACAGTTGCCTTAGAAAAAAACAAAACAAATTCGAATAATGCTTTTTCAGTATCCCTAAAATTATAATGAAACAAAAATTCTGTATATTCAACATTTACCTAAATAGTAAACGTAACAAAACATAATGTTTATAGAACTTAAGCTGTCAGTAAACGCAGTAAAATAAGTTTCCTTATTCTACCTATAGTTAGGACAAAAACAAATTATGGCCTTAAAACTCTTACATTCAGAAGGAGCACAGCTTTTTAATAAAACACATCCGAAATAAAGAGCGCTTGCTTTTTTAAACGAACTTAAAACTAAACTCGCTCAGGATATAATCTCAAATTCGAATTATTTTATAATGTGTTAGAGCGACCGTTTTTTATATACGTACATATGTCAGTTTCGTTTATGTTTTTCAAATTGCATTGTTATCATAGAAGTTACATGTTCAATTCAAGTGATCAGTCCATTGCCCTTAATTGCTAAGCCGCGTGACCACAATTTCACATCAACTCTTCAAACCAATATCTTCTAGTATCTCAAAAAAATTACAACGTATAAGCGTCAATTTTCAATAAGATAAAACTCTTAAAATAAATACGATATTTATGTTTGACAAATTCATTAAATTAACTAAAGTTTATTAATTAAAAAAAAATTAAACATTTTATTATTTAAAAAATTTCATTACTGTGACATCCATAAAATATATTATAATATAATATTCTGAGATATTATTCACACACGGCCATCTGATCCCAAACTAAGCAGAGCTTGTACTATGGAAACCAGACAACTGATAACATAAACTACTTTTCTTTTGTAAATACATACTTATATAGAAAATTACACCCAGACAGTAATCGCACCACAACCTTCGACATGAAAGGAATCTACCACGAGGCCATCTCGGCTTTTATATATATATTTATTTATAAACTTTATTGCACACAAATATTATAGAACAGGTTAAAAGCGTACAAAGGCGCCCTTATTGTTACAGCGATCTCTTGCAGGCAACCTTCGTGACAGAATATTAACGAAGACTTATTAAATAAGGTACTGCAAGTTTTACAGTTAAAAATTATAAATAAGCAATTATTTTAATTGAATGTTATAATGCATTTTACGCTAAATTAAATCAAAACAGCTAAATCATGAAATCTATCTTGTACTTTAGATGAATGAAACAAAAACAGCTTCGATTTATACATTTTATTTTATCACCTGGAACTCGAAGCACGGATGTTATTGGCTTTTAGGTTGTCGACATAAACTGAGTGGCCATCCTTTCGACGTCACTCTTTCAACTGCTAGTAAAAATTATCTTTTTTTTATTATTTATAAGTTGCGTATTTCAATAATCATTGTTTAGTTTCTTTAGCAGTGTATGTCTAAATGGGGAAAAAATATTTATTTTATTAAGCGTAACAGCTTAGTTTCAATTCACTTATATTCTATGACTTGTGCAATTTTATATCTTAACTCTGATCTCGCACATACATATTAAGTAAACGTGCTGGTAGATTACCCTTTTCAATATATAATAATATATTTTCTTAATATCTAAGCTTAGATAGTTCTACACTTATATTTTAAGCAATCTTGAGTTTATTCTAGCTAGTTCACATGTTCACCTGATTATTTTTGTTACGTCACACATGTCACAAATATAAAGCCACTCAGGTTATGTTGGCAATGTATTAGGTATTATTGAACTCCAGTTTAACCATGAAAGTTATTATTTACTAACCAATAAGAAAAATTTGCATATCTAACCGATAAGAAAATTAAATTCAATATATTTTTAATTTGTCTTGTCTCCAAAGTCGCGATTTTTTTTTTATCAACGATTCGTCTTCATTTATTATTTTAATTTTTCATTTAATTACTGGCTACCTGTTTTTTTAATACATTATATATAATAAATAGAATTTTGTTCCAAGCGTATATTCAACGAGGTTATTTTATTTTAGATGAAGTGTAGCCAATTAGTATTTAATGCGTAGCACAAACGAAATTGCACTGTTTAATAATCAATTAGTGAAAAATTCCATAGCTTTTTACTCATATCAAACACTTAAACAGATTCGACTACTCTCGAATGGTATATTTTATATCGCTGACAACTGTTCCATGCATGCTAAGGGCGTGGACTTAAATGGCGTGGGTAAACATATAATTATTTATATATATTTACGCATTTTCATTCGAATCGATAAGGCAATTTTTACGTACGCGGCACCGTGCTGCGGCACGACGCCTCACCGTCTCCCGGCAGCGGCGCCGTACCTTTACACGGTGGCCAGTGCCGCACCGTACATGTGTCAACGCCCTAAGCCTCATTTATGTATTTATGTCAAAATGTAGATATTTTCTTGATTTGATATGTATGTTGGTTACACTAACTAATACTCTTTGTCTTGACAAATGAGTTGTCGGGTTTGTATTACTTGTGAACAATGACTTAACAGTTTTAAAGGGACGAGATATTAGGGTTCAGTGTTTTAAATAAGTAAAAATCAACTCTATTGACCTCATATTAAATTCTGTTTTTGAGTGCTGTATATATTATTTATACCTTTTTAAAATTAAAGTAGCTTTCTTGGTACTTATTTTTATTATACAATTCTAAAATTGAAAGTAACACATAGTAAGTAACAAATACAGAAATAATTCATTACAATTATTTATAAAGTTATATATTTGAATTAGGATTTCCGTGTTTCACATTTATACCGCTTTTCCCATAACTAAATATTCATTAAAACGAAATACTAGTAAATATTTTATATCCAATGAAAATTCGAACAAGTCCGCTAATTGCATATGAATAATTAATTGATATTGAAACACTATAAAACTTACTAGTTGTGCTTTTACACGAGGCCAATACTCGAACCAATCCACTAAGCCCAGCTAGCTAATATTGGCTTCGTCTTTATAGAGACCATTGACTGAATTAGATTGTCCTCAAACCATTGATCAAACAAATCCATTGAAAGAGAAAGATTTCTAGCACAAAAAAGGTGAAAGCGAATTTAGGAGGTAGGGCTCTGTGGAAGCCCGTCTGGTAGCACTCACGCTTCACTTATTGTCTCGCCAAACAGCGATACTCGGAATCGTTGTGTTCCGGTTCATGGTTGGTGGCGTAAGGAATGGTTAATATTTCTTACAGTTTCAATTTCTAAGGGCGTTAGTGACCACTTACCATCAGGTGGCCCGCCTGCCTGTAAATTACATTGAATTTTTATTCTGGCTTAATTTAATGTCTTACGTTCTGTAAATGCACCATAAGAACCAAGATCTTTGCCTATTCATTTATTTAGTAAATAAATTAAGAATTACATTATATATATTTACATAGGAAAGTTAGCATTATATTATTATATAACGTTACATTTATAAGAGAAGTGTGAGCTATATAAGGTATATAGAGCGAAAAATAATTACTGTCCAAACCATGGCCCAGTAGAATGCTAGTTCAGGCTTATATCCCGATATGAAATTAATAATAGTATTGGAAACCACCTGAATTTACGCCTTCATATCCCCTATCACACTTATGGAATCGGATTAAGCAATGTGTACAATTTCGAAAATGGTTTCATATATCGTGAGTGATGAATCCCGTTGGTGATATGGATATCAAAAGTTTAACGATTGGTTTTTTTATATTATTTGGAGATGTATTATTTTTTGTATGGACCATTGAATTTTTTATGTGCTTGATTTGTGTTTATAATTCATCTCGTGCTCGGCGGTGAAAGAAAACAAAATCTGCATTTGTCAAATTTCACTATAATTCTGCGTCATTTGTAATGAATTCGCATTGGAGCAGTGTGATGAAATAGCCTTCTAATCTTCTCCTCAAAGGGACGCTATTTTACTTTACTTTTTATTTTTCGTGTGGTATCGGTATTGTATGATAGAGCCTTCCCACCTTAAGCAAAAAGTGTCGACAATTTGTTGGAAATTTTCTATACATCCTCAAGATATATGTATTTATAGTTTTAATATTTAGTTCATTTTATAAGTATAAAAGTAAGACTTAACAACAAAACGACCTTACTTGAACGGGAGTTATAAGTTAAATAATGCTGTGTCTTCTTCTTTCGAATTTCAAACCATTAATGAGAGAAAGAGCGAAAGTAGTGTTGAAATAAACAGCCACTAAGCAACGTTTATAAGTAAAGCCGCAAATATCAACTTAATATTGTATGAAATATGAAGAAATAAAATAAAAATATTATACTTATATAACCAAACATAATAATAATTCTCACAAAACTTATAAGTAACTGGCTGCATGATAATGTTCTGTAGTTGAGAAAAGGCCTTAACTATTACGGCTTGGTGGATACACATTTGTCAGATTATCAACTGATATGGGCAGGTTTTACGATGTTTTCCTTCATCGTCGAGTACGATATGAATTTTAAGCACAAATGAAACTTTAGTGATACTTTACGTGACGACTATGAAACTTTCCGCTTTATTTCATTGGTGGCAGAATTGGTTGATTTCATTGTACTTCAAAACAGTGTCCCGTTACAAAAACTATAAATAATGTTTGCTTTATCGATTCACACTAAATAGAACTCTATTATGTAACTAGTAAAAGTCACTTTAATTAATCAACTTGAGTCTCGTTATAATAACGAAGGCCGGATAAACACTCGGTAATTTATTTAATGCATAATTTCTCCGAAAATGTTGGTTGACTTTGTAACTTCAACTGGTGTAAGTAAATTTAAAAATTTAAATAATAGATGCAGCGCGGGCAGTCTCCTTTCAAGGTGGATCGACGATATTGTAAGGGTCGCGGGAAGCCGTTGGACGCGGGTAACGCAAGATCGGTCATCGTGTTAATCCTTGGGGGTGACTGTCGTCTAGCAGTCGATATTTTTTCGACTAATATGAAGATGATGAAGATGAAATTTAATAAGGCATAAATCATAGACCTATACAATAAACTGGCCCCGATATTGTCCGTTTGTGTGTTTAATAAAAATATATCGAATATTCTCTTGAAACTTATTTTTAATGAGTCCTTCAGGGAAACCCCACAATCTACACTTAATATTCGAATATCAAAATATGTGGCGGTTAATCCATTGCATAATTTGTTTGCACTAATTTACACTTTGCGTTCATGGTCACACTACCTATTTGTAAGGAATTGACAAGCACTCAAAACGCTGGCTGCAATGTAATTACACAACTCACTGAAAGTGACTGTATCGTTGGTCTAGTAGATAGACCAACACAATACATACTATCTTCCAGACTCCGGGTCACTACTGAAGATTTTTAACAGAAAAACTCAATAAATTTTTACCGACCTGGGGCTTAAACCCAGGTCTCGGGATCTGCAGCCTTGTTAGCAGTCCAGTGACTGCTACCAAAGTTTTTGTAAGGTTTTCATGCAAGCACGCCTCGTGTATATTGAAAAACGGTTAATCTAAAGAAATAGCACATAAAACAGATACAATTAAATTGAAAACGAAGGCGTACGTCGAACGCTACAATTGTTCCAGATCATTGTTCCATAATTAATGTTTCATCCTCGTCTGCAGTGTAATTAAAATTTTGGATCGTTTCAGAATTACATTTTGACGTAAATCATAGCGCTAATTGACTGTTGTTGTTCGTCTCAACATTGATTATATGTATATATATATATATATATATATATATATTAATTGAGAAAAATTATAAATGTCCTTGACTTTATCGGGATTTCACTATCAAAGATTATTAAGCAGTATTTTGTTTTAAAAACGAAAATGAGCTAAAAAGCTGATCCACCACTCCTCTGAGGAATTCCCTGTAGACTAGAAGTATAATCCACTTCTTACTTCTACGAAATGGAATCTAATATTCCATATGGAGTAAAATAAATAAAACAATAAAATTTCGTCAATAAAATATATACTGTTTGCCTCGTTCATACACTCATGGAGCAGCAATGAAATATATAGAATACGCGTTTCGCACGCCTCATAAGGGAGTTAAGAGCGGTAGCGCAGAATTCATTCAAGTCTCGTTTATCTAGTGGCTAGCTTTATCTAACTTATCTCAAGCTCCTAGATCAAATCCAAATGTTCCCAAGATTGCTGGCAAATTAGTAATGTATGAAATGGTTAATATGTTTTTTTTTATAGAATAGGAAGGTGGACGAGCATATGGGCCACCTGATGGTAAGTGGTCACCAAACGCCCTTAGACATTGGAAATATAAAAAAGGTAAGAAATGTCAACCATCGCTTATAGCCAATGCGCCACCAACCTTGGGAACTAAGATTTTATGTCCCTTGTGCCTGTAATTACACTGCCTCACTCACCCTTCAAACCGGAACACAGCAATATCAAGTATTGCTGTTTTGCGGTAGAATATCTGATGAGTGGGTGGTGGTGTCTGTCCCACAGCGCGAATGTCTATGGCGGTAGAAAACACTTACCGTATTAATAGCATCAGGCTGTACATAGTATTCAAAAAAAATCTTAAAAAAATACACATTGATAACTACAATGACATAAATACACGTAACATCTCAACGCGTAGTCAACATCACGGCTATATCACAGCATCATTACTGCGCGCGACGGACACGATACATCCTGTCGCTTTGTCAAATTGCATGTCACAAACACCTACCTTCACGTCTGGTTTTCCGTATAAATGTTCAAAGTGTTTATATATTTGAAATTGTGTATTTTGCCCCTAAGACTAATTGTCGTTATATTGTTTTTTTATTGTAATAATACTAACAAATTATTTATTATTATTGCATATACATACGGGTTGAGTTGATTTCAGTGTATATCATGTAAGCTATGTAATTTTAAGAAAGGTATGACTTACATAAATATAGTTTTGATTTGACTATTTTTATTAAAATGTAAGAAAATCAATAAGACGAGTAGTCAAATAAATTATAATTTAAAGTAGGGTTAAGTGTTTTAAAAAGGGCGGTGTAAATTGATTTGCTCTCAGTTCGTTTGGTGCATTGGTAGCAAAATCAACTAAACGTAAAAATTTTGTACTATTTTTATATTCACCGTATTAATGTATAATGTTATAATGTGGTTTACAAAAATGAATATACTAAGTGACGTGTATGTCTTGTTTTATTTAAAAAAAAAAAGTATAGAAGATGTTAACAATCATAAATTTTAATTAGTTATTTGAACCTTTTCCATTACATTAAAGATATATATTATAACGACAAATATGTATGTATTTATATACTTATATTGTTAAAATTCAATCTGTTCTTGCTGTAATTGATTATTATATGTTTTTAATGGCGAGAACTGCATGTGCTGGATGTCTTTTTTTGTACCGTGTATGAAAAAATTTACGATGATCGGTCTAGTTATAAGTCGTGAACAAACAAATAAACAAACTTATTTTCTCATTTAGAATATTTGCAAGGATGAATTTGCTTCTAAGCAGCTCTGTGGAAAGTAATCCAAAACATTTCCTCAACAGGAAGAAGGCTTTAGCTCAACAGTGGGACATTTACTAGCTTTATTGCTTAATCAAGCAATTTTGGAATCGGTGCTTATATTGAAATCGTAAAGAAAAACTCACAAATAAAAAAAAAACTAATAAAATTGGATAATTAGGTTTTATGACTTTGATAAATAAATTATTTATAAAAGAACCTAGGTCATCATTTTACTCGTAGAGCACTGATATCAGCTAGCTTGCACCGAAAGTTCTAGAACTCCATACATATTGAAACAATCGCTTATTGCTGATGCATATTTAAGGAGATTTGCATCCACGATATGTTGAATATTCAAGTATATATTTAAAGATATTTCCTTACAGCATTTTAATGCGCATTTTTTTTAGCCAATCTGCTTTTGGAAACGTAAAGATCGTTTTATTCTAAACATTGTTCGGCCAAGGATTTTGTATAGCATTTGTCTGAATCATGAGATTATAGTATGTAATGTAATGTATAATAATTTTAGAAAAAACTAAAATGATTCAACTAGTGTTAATTTTTCAGCTTTACTCATAGAAATTGATACTGGTTTAATATTGAATATCTACGAACTGCACCAAGTATAGTTCTAACTCAAAAAGAAAACAATTAAAATTTTATACGAATTTATAAATAAATGCTACCTGATATTCAAAAGGCTTATGGGAAAAAAAAACATATATATATATATACATATATATATATCAATGGATCAAAAATTTATGCTATGTAAAAAACTGAGCCCCCTATAACCCTTACCTATACCCTTAGGTAACCACTAGGTTACCTAAAGGGGCTTATAGGTTACTTTCAGACGCGAGCGAAGCAGCGAAACCAACTAACGATTCTACGATCCAACCAACTAGTAAATTATATAAATAAATAAAAAACTTACCTACCCATTCTCATTCCAACTTTTGGGTTAGTATTAAAATCGTAAATTTTCTAGGAACCCTAAAACCTCAACACGTAATGAACTTCGTGGCGAAATAATAATTGATGTTATTAAGTCGGTAAAATTTAATAAGGGTTCAGCAATTTACTTAGACCGCTTGGATTTTTAATTATTTTAAAACAATGAAAATTTTATGTGTGTATTGCTGATACGGTTAAATTTCAATTGATAAATTACTGTCTCAATTTTAAATGTTTTTTATTGACTGTTTACTTAAAAACTGATTTCACTCTTGCTATTATTGTTGATTTGACACTTGAAAGACATTTGCTAAACAAAGTTTATAAAGCCATTAAATAAAAAAAAAATTCAAAGAATATAAAGTCGAGTAGACTTAATATTTAAAATACGAAAAAAATTGAATGACTGACGTTTGACTTATTTAGGTATTTCTTTCATCATTAAAATAAATATATAAATAAGCTCTTAAATGACTTATAAATAAATGTTTTTACACGGATTGTTAGTAAATACACACTTAAAGCTTATTTTAGTAAACGAAATCTATACTTGAATCAAACACATTCCTCTCTGACAAGCGTTATTTGTGAGTGCATAACCATACCACAATTCATTTCATTTACTGACAGTCTAATCTATCAACAACTTTTCTTAAGATGCCACTGGGACTGGCCCCCATGTCCCTGTCAATTGATACTGTAACGTTTGATTCAATTATATCTAAATAATTTACAATAACACTTCGCTAGCGCAGTTCAAAATACAACTAGCGCCATCTAGTAACAAAAGGATTAACTAATATACTAGAAACTATTGATAATTTGAAGTGATGCTAAATTTAGCTATAATCGTTGTTACAGTTAATATATTTTTTTTTAATTTAATAACAATTAAAAATATGTCTTATGTTTCACGATATAATCGAATTATATATCCATTAAGTATTAAATAGAATTTACCAGATTCTTCGACACGTGACTGGACAAAACTAACAAACAAACACACATTTTCATTTATGATAACAGTTTGATTACTGTTTAGTATGAAATGAGCAATTTTATTTTGAAAAAAACTGAAATATTTAAATATTATAATTATTATTATCAATATTCCATACGACTGTGTGGCATTTTACGATCATATTCTGTAGTGGGTTTCAAGTTTAATCTTATATAATAGGTCTACTGTTAATAATTTATATGATACATAATTTAAAATTGAAATTCCAAATTAATCCGTTCACCTAGAAGGCCCTGGAGAATATTAAAGAATCTCTTTAATAGGTACATAAATTATTCCATGCACGAATTATTTCGGCAGGCTCACGCCACTCCTCTCCCGTCTAAGAGGATACAAAGAGGCATCCAATAAAAAGTGATCAAACAAAATGTGGCCACGAATTACCTCCGACAAAGGTTCGGCCGACGGCTATTTGCACCATTACCCCGATAGTACGGGCTGCGGATGTAGAGTGGGTATATCTTCTGATATAGAAAGGACAGAATTTGTTTATTATATAAAATAATTTATATAAAAACTTTATCGTTTTATCTCAGATGTGTAATAAAATATTTTAAATTAGTTAAGTAAGTTAAATTTGATGTAACTAAATTGTTTTGCTATTTAATTAATGTCAATATACATTTGTAAGCATATTGTATAATGAATAAACAACAACAAATAATATCTAAATAGTTGAGTGAATTTTAAACATGTAAACAATAGAGCTAGTGATATATATAATACAAATGTTTTTTAAACAAAAAAAAACATTATTTACAAAAATTAAAGTACGTAAATAATACTAAACTCAGGTTTTACTTTAACCTATTATAATTTGTTATTACAATTTTATTTTTAATCTATGTTTAAAATCACGAATTTCATTGAAATAAAAACGGGCGTTGTTTTAAAAGTTTTTGTACCTTTATAAAAAGACCTCTAGAATAAACAATAATCTAATGACTAAAACCGGAGTCGTCATCACTCACCCCAGACAAAGTACTCGCCGCCGGTTATTTGTTCCATTAAAATAGTGCGAGTCTCAGAAAAAAACACTGAGTCTATAAACTATACACGTCATACTATAGAAATACAACATAAAGAACAAAATAGTATTTACTGTTGTAAATACTATAAAGCGAAAATAGTGAACACTAATAATAATTATTTATTTATTCAATTTACAAGGGCTTTTTATAGATTATGTTAATAATAATAAAAGAGTGTAATGATAGTTAAAATACGGAAAATTCCAATAAGTTAAGTGTGAAAAAAATAAATGTATAATTTAACATAGCTGATTAAAGTAAATGGTAGCGCAAATAAACCTCGATGCGAATAAAAATTTCACACAAGAAAACTTAATAAGTAATCTTGGGTTTGATTTTTTTTTTGTATAAGTCTTTGTTAGCAGCTGGTAAATATTGACATAAGATTATACGGGTATTAGTTACTCAGCAATTATTATTAAACAACAAAACATAACAGCTTCGGACAACTTCTTATATTCCACTGCTGGCGGCAAATTTGACATTGGGTTTGACTAAATAATTCCAAATACTTTTTACAAAAAAGTCTATGGGGAGTTGTCGAACGTTAACAGCTGGCCTGGATGAAATAAATTTATTTTACTACACCTCTGGTAACACTTTATCTGTATTATTATCATCAATACAATATTATGTTATTAATAAAGAGATAAGACGTTTTGAGATATTTATTGAGAGATTTTTAATGTAATTTTTCCTTCCCATAATATAAAAAGTATGGTCACCCCACAACCTTCATTGAACGTCAGTCACCCTTTATCAGACGTTACTGTGAGTCAAACTACGTCTTTGTTGTAGCCTTCAAGGGCTTGAGATAAATCTTATATAATTTCAACCCTTATTTTATTTATACTTACGTCGGAATTGCTTGAGATATTGTTGTTTGTTTGAAAATAAATATTCAACAGCTGCTCGTCAAATGTTTGTATTGATAATATTATATATAGGCCTCTGCATCTTTGACAGATGATTTAAGCGGCATCGCGAAGGCACTTGCGTTCATGACTGAAAAGACCAGACTGCCACTCTCCTGTGTTGTTTTCCACCTGCATATATGATAATATTATGCACTTTCTATTTCAACAAAAAATAATATCATGATTACTAAGTTCGAAATTATTTAAAAATGGCTTTGATGTCATATTATGGATATTATTCAGTTTTTTTTTATTATTATTTTTGTGTAAAAAGTGTATGTGAAAATTATTCACTTGCAAAAAGTATAAGATCTTCATATTTCTTCCGGCGCCATTTCTATGGTAACCAACGAAATTGTAAAGTGAACTAACTTTTCAAATCCGACCTTTTGCATATTTACATTTAGTATTAACATATTATTCTCGCGTATCAACTTGGTACGAGTATTCTATTTTTGTATTTTTGCTATCACGGAGATCAATTTATTTATCAACGATTCTTTAAAGCAATCTATTTTATTTTTTCTTTCCAAATTGAAATCCTTGAACTTCAATTGTGATACTACCTGGTAAAAAGATTGCACAAGAATGCAAAAGAAATGAACATAAATGCAAAAGAATTGCAGAAATACCAAAGCCAAGGACGACATGTCTTTGAGGATTTATTATTTAAAAAAAGAAACCTATTTTCTCGTACATCAGAATTAATTGTTCGTGTATAATATTTTAATTTAACGTCAATAGCGTAAATTTGGAATTGCTAACATTATTTTAAAATATATTAATATTTATTATTGCCAACAATAAAAATTTCCTCCAGACTGTTTTCGGCCACGGCGGCCAATCTCAAGAGAGATTAGTCAACTACGCAGGATATATTACACAGCACAAGTGTGTGCGCATACACAGGTGCACTTTCTATTCCGTAACTCTCATAATCCGATGGGACGGCAATCTGACACGACCGGAAAGAGTTCAGGCGCAGAACCAACGGCTTTACGTGATTTCCGAGACACGGGAGTGAACACACTTCCAACTTCCAGACTCCGGGCTACTACTGAGAATTTTCTGACTGAAAAACCCAATAACTTTATATTGGCCCGATCTGGGAATTGAACCCAGAACCTCCGGGTCTGCGGCCTTACATCAAGCCACTGGACCAACGAGGCAGCCAAAAATACCATACTAATAAAAACCAACAAATTATTGAAATGGGAGAAAGAGAACTAATTTTTTACATCCCGGCAGTCTTGTTTAAATAAAAACCTCAATACTCATTTCAAAGTAGTATCAATACTCTTGGAAGTGGACTTCTATACGTGGAACTCTTCAATTCACAGTAAAACTTTATAGGATTGGATGCACGTCTCAACCCAACTCCATAAACATTTATCGCTCAACAAGAACGCTGTCTCGAGTTCCACATAAACATCGTATTTGCTTTTTTAAAACACTTTTACTGGCTTTTTGACTATAAAAATATATACCGAGTGATTATATTATTACAACGTATTAAAATAATACTTTTTGAACAAAAGCTTGGATCTAAGCTCGGGTTGCAACGCAGGACTGATTATTATGATATTGATTTGTTTTTGAGTTTTAATTACTGATATGGGTAGAAATATTGCAACATTTTATATATAATATAAAAAATCACGAACAAAGGCATAGTACTCAATACAAGATAATGTAATACATAATATAATATTTAAAAGGGTTGTGTATTTACGGTATGTAAATACTGGTTGTATGTCATGTAATTATTGGTTCCCGTTAATATTTACGTTTTGGCTATAGCTTTATATATTATATAAATATTGACGAGCCGGTTGGCGTAGTTGGTAAATACTTGCCTTTCACGCCGAAGGTTGTGGGTTCGACTCCCACCCAGGACAGACATTTGTGTGCATGAACATGTCTGTTTGTCCTGAGTCTGGGTGTAATTATCTATATAAGTATGTATTTACAAAAGAAAAGTAGTATATGTAGTATATCAGTTGTCTGGTTTCCATAACACAAGCTTTTGTGAAAAATGTCCCAGGATATTATTATTATTATATTATTATATAGCTTAAGCCGTGTGTTATAGGTTTAATTACTACCCTTTAACCAGTAAAATCATCACCAGTAAAGGGAAAGCCCTTTCACCAATAAAATCATCACCAGTAAAGGGAATCCCTTTCATCAGTTAAATCATCACCAGTAAAGGGAAAGCCCTTTCACCAGTAAAATCATCACCAGTAAAGGGAAAGCCCTTTCACCAGTAAAATCATCACCAGTAAAAGGAAAGCCTTTTCACCAGTAAAATCATCACCAGTAAAGGGAAAGCCCTTTCACCAGTAAAATCATCACCAGTAAAAGGAAAGCCCTTTCATTAGTAAAATCATCACCAGTAAAGGGAAAGCCCTTTCACCAGTAAAATCATCACCAGTAAAAGGAAAGCCCTTACACCAGTAAAATCATCACCAGTAAAGGGAAAGCCCTTTCACCATTAAATCATCACCAGTAAAAGGAAAGCCCTTTCACCGGTAAAATCATCATCAACAAATCGTATATAAATGAGATGTATCGTATATTTCAAATCATTGACAAACTATAATACTCTTTGATATAAATATACATCAAATCAAATCAAATCAACAGCCAATCGTTGTCCACTGCTGAACATAGGCCTCTCCCAAGGTGCGCCAAAGCTCCCTGTCCTCCGCCTTCCGCATCCAGTTGGTGCCCGCCACCTTCTTAAGGTCGTCGGTCCACCTGGCTGGAGGGCGCCCTACGCTGCGCTTGCCGATTCGCGGTCTCCACTCTAGGACTCGTCTGCTCCAACGGCCATCGGTCCTACGACATACGTGACCAGCCCACTGCCACTTCAGCCTGCTAATTTTGCAAGCTATGTCGGTGACTCCGGTTCTTTTCCGGATAATCTCATTTCTGATCTTATCCTTCAAAGATACTCCGAGCATAGCTCGCTCCATAGCACGCTGAGCGACTTTGAATTTGTGGACTAGTCCCGCAGTTAGTGTCCACGTTTCGGCACCGTATGTCATGGCAGGTAAGACGCATTGGTTGAAGACTTTCGTCTTCAAACATTGCGGTATAGACGACTTGAGGACTTGACGAAGGTTGCCAAATGCTGCCCATCCCAAGCGAATTCTTCGATCGGCTTCCTTCTCGAAGTTGTTCCTACCGACTTGTATTATCTGTCCTAGGTAGGTATATTCACTAACAACTTCGAGAGGTTTCCCCTCGACGTATATCGGTCCCGGCACGACATGCCTATTGAACATGACCTTGGTCTTGTCCAAGTTCATACCGAGACCGACACACCGGGAAGACTCGCCTAGGCTACGCAGCATTTCGGTGAGTTGTTCCAGCGACTCTGCTATGATGACGATATCGTCGGCAAATCGAAGGTGTGAGATGTACTCGCCGTTTACATTGACTCCATACATAGTCCAATCCAGCGTTTTGAAAACGTCTTCCAACGCGTTGGTGAACAGTTTCGGGGATATTACATCCCCCTGTCTCACCCCTCTGCGCAGTTGGATCGCCTTCGTCTTACAGTCCTGGATGTGGACAGTCATTGTAGCGGCGTTGTACAGACATCTCAGTACCTCGATATATCTCCAATCGATATGACATCTCTGCAATGAGTCGAGCACTGCCCAGGTTTCGATGGAGTCGAAGGCTTTCTCGTAGTCCACGAATGCCATACACAGCGGCTGATTGTACTCTTCGGTCTTCTGCACAATCTGCCGAACAGTATGGATGTGGTCCACGGTGCTGTAGCCTGATCGAAAGCCGGCTTGCTCTGGGGGCTGGAACTCGTCAAGTCGTCTGGCGAGACGGTTCGTGACGACTCTTGAGAACAGCTTATACACGTGACTCAGGAGGGAGATTGGTCTGTAGTTTTTCAAGAGGGTTTTATCACCTTTCTTGAAAAACAGTACCACCTCACTCCCGCTCCACGTTTCCGGGGTCTTGCCATGTTGGATGACGGAATTAAAGAGGCTTGCTAGCTCTTTCAGGACCGGAGTCCCGCCTGCCTTAAGCAACTCTGTTGTGATTCCGTCATCTCCCGGAGCTTTGTTGTTTTTAAGCTGTTCTAGAGCCGCCCTAATCTCTCCTTGGTCAACGACCGGGAGCTCCTCAGAGTAATGGCGCATAAGAGGGGCGCGCTGGTCATCAATACTGATTCCCACGGGTTTATCCGATCTTGAAGAGAACAACTGCCCATAAAACCTCTCTACTTCTCCGACAATCTCAGGCCTAGAGGTAACGACCCCACCATTTTCAGTTTTAAGTTTTGTCAGACGCGGCCTCCCAAACTTGCGAGCGAACACTTTCGATCCCCGATTTTGCTCAATCGCAGCCTTGATGGCACGGGTATTGGAGCGTCGGAGATCGCGTCGCGTCAGCGTTTTTATTGTTCGGTTTAAGGCCTTATCTGACAAAAACGATGGTAGTTCTCGTCGTTTTCTCATGAGCTCGAGTGTCTCAGCAGAGAGTTTTGGTGCGTTGTCTCTTCTCTGTGGCGGAAAACACTTGCGGGATGTGTTTTGCAGTATTTTGACCAGCGTGTCGGTTCTCTCATCAATGCTGCTTATGGTTTCCAACGCGGTGAATTGATTTTGAAGTTCCATTTGGAACTTTTCGGAGCCTTGAGCAGCTTGGAGCATGGTAGGTCGGAGAGTAGACCTCATCATTCTCGATCTTTCGGCTTTTAAGTTGATATTTAGAGTGCCTCGAACCAAGCGGTGATCACTTCCGGTATTAAACCTGTTGATCACTGAAACATCTCTAAATATGTGCCTTTTATTCGAAATGATAAAGTCTATCTCGTTCCTTGTCACGTTATCGGGGCTTCGCCAGGTCCACCTCCTCTGAGGCTTCTTTTGAAAGAAAGAATTCATCAAAAAAAGCCCCTGCGCTTCGAGAAAGTTTACCAGCATTTGCCCCCTGTGATTTCTGCAGCCCAAGCCGTAAGGTCCGACTTTCGATTCACCGCTATCTTGTACTCCCACTTTAGCATTAAAGTCTCCCATAACAACATTGTAGTGGGCCCTCGAGGTGTCGTTGAGGGCCTTTGCGATGTCCTCGTACATCGCTTCGACCACATCATCAGAGTATGTCGAAGTTGGCGCATATACCTGTACAACCTTCAGGGAGTACCTGTCGGAAAGTTTTAGGACAAGGTACGCTACCCGGTTCGACACACTACTGATTTCCACAATGCTGCTAATGAGATCCTTTTTGACTAGAAAACCGACACCACCCTGGGAGAGGTTATCACCTTCGCGGAAGTAGAGTAAGTTACCGGACTCTAGAGTTATCGTGTCCTCCCCCTGTCTTCGGACTTCAGATAACCCCAGTATATGCCAGTTTATATGACTTAACTCTACTTCTAATTCGGCGAGGTGATGGTCCAGCCTCATCGAGCGTCCATTATACGTTGCCATTTTCAGTCGTTTTATACGGTAGCCTGCCGTGAACCGGTGATTCTTAGCACCCCCTGCCCTGCCGATACCGCGACCGCTACCTTGGTCGGGCCTAGCGGGCTTGCCGGTAACTGGGGGCCTTTTTTTGGGCGCATCTGCCATTAAGGGAGGGGTTTGCCCATACTCGCCGCGCTGGGCAGGCGTGTTGGCGAGCGCAGTAGGGGGTAAGATGTTTATGGGAGGGGGGACGCTGCTGCCCATCCCCCCTTTTCCCCGTCCCTCAGTCGCCTCTTACGACACCCACGGGATGTCATTGGGGGAGTACTATTCTAAGCCGGTACTCCACGGCAACATATATATGATAAATTTCGGGCTAATATGTAACGGAAGAATTTTAGTTCGATTTGTCTGCGAATTGTTATTCCAAAGTGCTCCAAAAAATTTATCGGTTCGTTACTCCTTATTAAAAACCATCGGATTATGATATACAAAAGTTATTCAATAAAAATCATAGGATCCGGGTAATAAATGATAATTCATGTTGAATTTTATTTAAAACAAATCATAAATACACTAGATATAGTTTTTCAAATATTTTTTAAAACCTAATTTATTTTTTATTGAACATTCTTTGCTGTAATTGGATAAAAAGTTTAACCAAGGTTCATAACAAAGTTTCATATAAAACTCTGATAGAATCACCTAGGAGGAGATTATAACTCAATAACTATAATTATGTTACACCGCAATCCAAGGAACAATCAAGTTTCGTAGAATATTCAATTATCCACTTACATAACAACTGCGAACAAAACTTCATCGCGCCGTAATTGAATGAATAAGGGTTGCCGGAGTTCTAGGTTCTTTTCAAATATTATGCATATATTTTTAAATTAATTATATAATTAAATTAAAAAAAAATACATACCTACGTAAATATTATTATTATAAAATTTTATATCAAAATACATAAATGCTAGTAAACGTATCAGTGATTGGTCGTTGGCGTCCGATGACGTAACATGCGACCAATGAGGGGTCAGTATTTCGATGGATTAATAAATTATATGTTGTTCCTTTTTTATTGAATTAGATAGGCAGACTGGCAAGTGAGCCGCCTGATGGAAAGTGGTCACCGCCGCCTATAGACTTCAGCGATGTAAGAAATATTAACAATTTCTTAACCTTTGCAAGTAAGAGGTTATGTCCCTAGTGCTTATACTTATTGCTTATACAGGCTCCCTCACCCCTTAAACAGGAATGTAACAATACTAAGTATTGCTACTTGGCGGTGGGATATACGATGAGTTGGTGGTACTTATCTATCTGGCTTGCGCAAAGCCTCACCTCTAAGCAAACATAAAATGTTACATAAGATGAACAAACCATAAGACAAAATGCCTGACCTTTATTATATCAACATTTATCACCTACTAGCGCTGTAGCTACGGATTATTTTGTGTCATAATCTTAAATAACAATTTCCATAGCTTTTTCCTTAAAAATGAAGGATTTTTATACAAACTTTCATCCTCTTTATCACTACTATAGCGGTTAAAATAAAAATCCTTCCTTAGTGCTAACCTATTGCATAAGGAACCCTTACGCAAATTTTCATGGTGCTAACCCTAGTAGCTTGGACTGAGTCAGTCAGTTAATCCTTTACATATATAGATTTTATTAAGCAAACTGTGTAACGCCGCGGCTTTAAAAACGACGTTGATATGTTTTTTCTTTCTTTTCAAGCGTGTATTTACTCTAGTTATGCGTAAAATATTCTGCCAATACCACGTTTTTTAAAAATAACACTATTTAACACAAAAAGAATAATTAAAATCGGTCTATTTTCTGAGTACATTTAGCTATATTCGTACGACGCAATTAAAATAGTAAGCTAAGAAGTAATAAAGCCGCCTTGTAATATTGTCTACGTTTTGTGTATTCATTTTACTAAGACAATACGTGTACCTATATCACATGGAAATTACTAATTGGATTGAAATTAATCTTCCTCTTAATTATCACAGTGATAGCCTTTACCATTGGCTGATATTAATAAATTCCACAAAAGTAAAAAGACACACAGACAGATCTAGTTCTATTCTATTTATACCTACTTGTTGTTCATACTTTATATTTTATAAAAAATAAGTAAAAGCCTTAAATGTTCTCTATTACTATACTGGACTAAAAATGATAAAGCTTTGAGCTTATACAACGACGCTGCTGCAATGCGTATATGGATGCACATATACAGTTTTTTATCAGACACGAGATGAATTTGAATAATAATGATAACGAATTTTTGTTTATACAAAGCTTACCTGCAATCGATTAAGTCATTGGGCCATCTGGACTTTTCGAAAAGATACATTTTATATTTTTTTATCAATAAAAATGCATAGGCTGTGACGCGATAGCCCTGTTACAGCAAATTAATTTCACGCAGACCACGCCACAAGAATCAGCATACAAACGATCTTTATAAATAATACTTTGAAGTAATAATATACAGTACAGTACCAATGATATACTTTTAGGGATTAACTTTTTTTAACTTTTATTTCTAATTAATGTCCTCGCAATCATGATAATTAAAATTTTAAATAAACGTTGTTGTTATACCAAGTACATAAGAAACTAACTTGTAGAGTGTTAAGTTTGTAACTGTCCCACTGCTGGGCAAAGGCTCTTCCTCTTGAGGAGAAGGTTTGAGGCGTATTTAATAATACTGCTCCAATGCGTGGTGGTAAATATAAAATGGCACGATGTTTCTACATAACCGAGGAATATGTGTATTGTATCATAATAATAACATATACCGATTAGCACATTTAACCTGTGTAGTGCCCGTAAGACGAAATAAAATAAAATATATTTCATGATAAAAATTTGAAGACTTCCTAAGAGTTTGGTCACGAAACTAAGACAAAAGTATAAAATAATTACTTTATCTCATATTTGACAACCATAAATAGATAAATCTTCTAGTGCCATACGATCTGAGGAAGTTAGATTGAAGTTTAATCTTTATTCTGTTATTGGTATATTGGTCACCATTGTAAGGATAGCTTTGATTCAACTGGATTTTATTTATATAACTGGCTATTGTAAGACTTTATATACAATATTATGTGACCGTAAAATTGTGAGGGCAGCTTTTAATAAATTCAGTAAGCTGTAGAACAATAATGAACGAATTAAATTTACAATATAAGGCGTACAATCTATCAGATTAGGTTAGTGTGTTTATAATTTTTCTGTGTAAGATTAGAGGAGAAATCATGTTTTGTAAGGAAGCGTTCCTCACCTGAAATACTAAAATACAGATAATGGTCGACGTGTTTGGATAATCTCTCCCTGCAAGCAGTTGTGTCGGCGATGCTCCGAAGTCAGTGTTGAACCCCTTTTGTAAATCGTCTTCCGTCTTGATCCAGAAGAAGCCTGTGGAGCGGAAATGGGAAAACGACGGAAACGACGAATACAGCCCCGACGCCTGGGGCTTAAAATAAAGAGGGTAACCCTGGAGCCGTAGACGCGTGAGGTAGGGTCCTCGTATTCTATTTCAGATGGCTGCCGTACACACTAGCGAGTAGTGCGCGAGGGATAACCTTCCCCTAATAGGATCCGTGCCAAAGACGGCCATCAGAGTGGTTTTAGTGGGTAAAAATCCCACACAAGCCAGTTTCCCCTCTAGAGTTTGAACTCTGAACGTTTCTATTACGTGAAAAATGTGTGTTAATAAAAATTGAGCCATTATATCAAAACAATAGGCGCTTTTACAATATTTTTTAAAAGTTTACAATCTAGCTTGCTATTTGTAATAAACTAAGGGTTTTTACAATATCCGTTAAAATATATAAATCAAATTTAAAAATAGCTACTGAATAAATAATGACCCGCAGCAAACCCAACTCTTCGGAAAATTTTACCTTCGATGAATTTTCAGCATATTATAAAATAAAAACAATAAAATGTTACCAATCCAATTGTTAATGGAAAAACCATATTTTTTTCAAATTAAGACAGACAAAGCTCGAGCGAAATGATACCCTAATATTATCTTATACTTCAACTTAATTGGAATATTAATTGGTTGTGAAATGAAAGAAAATAATTTGATAACCTTTATTCTATTTCACGTTAAAAAGATATCGTGGTAAAAATAATAGTCGCTCATCCTTCGTATTTATTAATATAATACTTTTGTGAGCGATCATTATATACAAATGAACGTTGCTGGCTGTTCAGTTAAACACTGATTTCGATCTTTCAGTCATTATTGATTTGACATTCGAAAGAAGAAGACATAGCATAGTTTAACTGATCCCGCTTAACATTTATAAAAGGCCGTGAGATTTTAATCAGTTTAGGAGGAGTAAGTTTGTTCGTCGCGGTAGCATGCGCAAGCGATCCCGTGGTGCTCTTCGTTAAGATGAAAAGCGTACCGCTGGTTTTTTAGTGGGTAATCCGATGTTCGGGGCGTACTCGGTGCCTCAGACACCGGCAAACCCCACATATCCCTTCACTGTTCCCGTGGGGGAAACGCGTAAGGCGTTTTTCCAGCATAAAAAAAGGAGTAAGTTTGTCGTGTCACTTTTTACCTACCTTCTTGCCTTAATCTCCTCTCAATACCAAGAGTTCGCTGCAAGTGTCGCTTATTGATTTAAATTCTCCATTGTTCACTTTATTGTATAGTTAAGATTACTGCTAGTAATATATTTATTATTGTACAAAAAAGAGACTAGCAATAACAACAACAATTATTTATATTTGATTTTCTGTTTACTTATCATCATCATCATCATATTGAGCCCACATTGATCCACTGCTGGACATAGGCCTCCTTACTGACGCACTTCTCTTGGTCCTGTGCTAATCACATTCATTGAGCATCCGCCATTTTTCTGAAGTCATCCGACCATCGGTAGGTAGGTTGGGTAGACCCAATGACCTTTTCGCTTCTCAAGGTCACCACTCCGTGACATCTGTTGCTGCTGTTTACTATTAGTAATATTTTATATTAAATATAATAAAGAAATTGGTATAAAAATAATATTTATTTTTATACCAATTTTACATTTTATTTATTTAGTTTTTAATGTAGTCTCTCTATATATTCACCCTCCTAAGATTATTTCTCGGCAGCAAACGCCAATAACTTTTAAAACCATTTGAACTTAGGACCTCGGGATCTAAGACCTTATAAGCTGGCCTCTTGACCAACAAGGCTATAATAATCATTATCATAATCTTCATGGACAAAGATCTTTAAGACGACCGACCTTGCGCCAACAACATCCAGCGACTTTCCACGACCCTTACAAGATCTTCTTCCGTTTCGTGATTCGGGATTGGTTCTACGAGTGAATTGTCACTATAAACTTATGAATATATTAATGATAAAATTCCCTTGAAATTATTTATCGAAATTAAGATAAGAAACGAACCAAACTTAATATCGCTTCGATAATAACATAGTTTCGGTACCCTGTATCATTTTCTGTGCTCTTAACGACGTGTTTGCAAAATTATAAGGTGATCTTTT
The DNA here is from genome assembly GCF_905147045.1 of Nymphalis io. NCBI lineage: Eukaryota > Metazoa > Arthropoda > Insecta > Lepidoptera > Nymphalidae > Nymphalis > Nymphalis io. The sequence continues at coordinate 7,714,824 of NC_065910.1, read as the reverse complement.
AAGTAGTTAAGACGTAAAAGCATTTCAAAGTACACAGCTTCCCATTTACAATATTAGTAAGGATTACGTATTAAGGAGTGTGCTGTGTGTGTGAATTCGGGTAGGCCGGTTGACATGGTTGATAGATACGTGCCTTTTACGCCGAAGGTTGTAGGTGCGATTCCCACCCAGGAGAGACATTAGTGTGCATGAATATTTCTGTTTGTCTTGAGTCTGGGTGTAATTATCTATATAAGTATGTCGTCTAGTTTCCATAGCACAAGTTCTGCTTAGTTTGGTATCAGATGGCGATTATTCTTTTATCACAATGCATGTTCATTGAAGTATAGGAGATTGACTTTCATTCAAACTCCTTATAACAAAAAGGTTTTACTCACCATAAAAGTTTTAATTTATATATTCCAAAAATATTAAGATTTTAAAAATAGAACGAGTGGGAGTGGGAGACAATCTGCATTTTTTAAAATAAAACTATTATATTTTATCTACCGAATGAATAAATACGACTTAAGATATCTGTGAAATAAATAATATTATTAAATAATTGAAGAATATCTTATGAATGACGTATATTCTCTTATATATCCCGAAAAAGGATCTAACCAAACAATAGCAACCAGAACTGTAGAGCGTTTTTTTTTTAAATTTAATGTTTATATCATTATATCTTTTCTCTTATAAAACACTTTCCCAAATCAACGCGATTTATAAGAACACCGCAGAAAGAAATCGAAATCTTAGAAATTAAAAAGAGAATGTAAAACCAAACCAGACAGACTTACACTCAAAATTCTTTTCAAAAAACTCTATTCAGAACACATTCGCATCACGATTTATAGTCTAGTACATTTAGTTAGGAAACTCACACAATACAGCGTAACGAAGCCGACCTGGTGCTAACTACCTCCATTCAGTCCAAAGATTCTATAATAGTGCTACATATACCTACATACGTGTGTCGAAGGAAAATGTTCAATAAAATATTACTGACACACTTTTATATTGAATAAACCAATTTATATAAGTGAACACTTTATACAAATATTTCTTAATATTTATATATATATATTTTTTTTTTTTTATAGAATAGGAAGGAGGACGAGCATATGGGCCACCTGATGGTAAGTGGTCACCAAACGCCCTTAGACATTGGCATTGTAAGAAATGTCAACCATCGCTTATAGCCAATGCGCCACCAACCTTGGGAACTAAGATTTTATGTCCCTTGTGCCTGTAATTACACTGGCTCACTCACCCTTCAAACCGGAACACAACAATATCAAGTATTGCTGTTTTGCGGTAGAATATCTGATGAGTGGGTGGTACCTACCCAGACGAGCTTGCACAAAGCCCTACCACCAGTGGTATATTAATATTTATATATATATATATATCTATATATATATAAATATTAAGAAATAAAAAATATTTCTTAATATTTCTTAATATTTATATATATATATTTATATATATATATCTATATATATAAATATATATATATATATATATAAGATGTAAATAAGATGTAATAATATATATATATATATATATATATATAGTTATCTTGTTTTGCAACCAAATGTATTTCATAAAACATAACAACACCATACAGCCAACATAATACACTTTGTAATATTATAACTTATCGTTTCTATTTATATTTAACATGGGACATAACATCTTAGTTTCCAAGGTTTGAAACGAAGAGTTGTAATGTGAAAGTCACTGAGTCCAAGTACATTTATCTCGTGTTTGATTGATTGAAAAACATTCAGCCACATGTGTATCCAATTCTCAGTGGAACGGTGCGCAATAAGCTTCACACCTTATTCTGAAGAGGAGAAAAAAGTTTTTACCAACCAGCATATTTGCAGACTTTGCCTACTATAGTAATACATGAAAATTTGTGCAAATTATGCCATATATTATATGTATATAAATAATTTAATTGTAAATATCCCCTCTTCCCTCCCTCTGTGGTACTCCGCTGGTGATGCAAAGCAAAATCGCCATGCTGGGGATTGACGTTCGCTGCGACCTTAGTCCAAGAGATTATATCGAGGCTGTTATAAAAACAGCTTCACGGAAACTCGGAGTTCTGAACAAGGTGCGGCGCTTTTTCACGCCACAACAACTGTGCCTGCTGTACAAAACACAGGTACGGTCTTGCGTGGAATATTGCTCGCACCTTTGGGATGGCTCCGCTAAGTACCTACTTGAGGCCTTGGACCGGTTGCAGCGACGTGCCGTACGCATTATTGGCGACGTAAAGGTCACAAACACCCTTAAACCTTTACAATTGCGTCGTGAGATAGCAGCACTGAGCGCTTTCTATCGACTGTATCACGGCGAGTGCTCTGAGGAATTGTTCTCTCTAATTCCTGCTTCCCCCTTCCTTCTTAAGTCCACGCGAGCTGGTTCTCGATGTCACCGCCTAACTGTGACATCAATTCCATCGCGAACACAGAAATTTGGCAACTCCTTTCTTTGTCGCACTTCCAAAAAATGGAATTCCTTACCAGCTCACGTGTTCCCCTCCTCTTACAACCCGGGTTCCTTCAAACGAGGCGTGAAGAGGCATCTTGCGGGCCGGCAAGGCGAAGGCGGCTAGTGCAGAACGTTTTTCCCGTCTGTACTGGCCGTCGTCGCGTTTGGACTCTACTACCACTTACCATCAGGTGGAGTAGAGTCATTTGCCCTCCCAGCGAATATAAAAAAAAAAAAAAAAAAATAGTACTTTACACCAGCAATAAAAGGGTCGATTTTCAAGGAGATTCTTACAAGCGCAATATTTGAATCATCTTTAAAGTTTAAAATGTAAAACAAATTACATACATCAACTATACTAAGAATTATATTAATATAATATACGTATAATTTTTACATTATAATTTATCTGAATCTTCTTATATTATTACATCTTATTTACATTATATAAATATATTCAATGTATCATTTATATTTATTATTTTTATTACGTTTACCAATGTGATACCAATTTATTTTAACAAGACTGGGCTGTTTTATTGCCTTAATAAAATAACGTTGCGCTCCGGTTTATAAGAAAAAAGTAAAGTGTGTGAATTCGTATAGAATCTAAATATTCATCAGTTTGTAATTCTATTTCAGGATAATAACAAGTGAAGTCACTTTATTAAAAATATTACTAGCCGCTCCGCGTGGTTTCTAGCTATCTAACGCAAAATGAATCAAATTGGACTGATAGATCTTGAGAATATTTCATTCACGCAAACAAGTTTCTGCTTTATGATATTAATATAGATATCTTACGAATGAGTCAAAGTGTACGATAGAATATAGTAGATAGAAATTATTGGAGACTTCCTAAACGAAAATGCGTACCCAAGTTGCAAGTTCGTTAGAGTCTTTTGTGTTCGCAATCGAATTTCATTCATAACGTATGGAACGTAGCTAGGAGATTCGCCACACGATTTATATATATTCAAATTTCAATTAGACTTCATCGATACGTACGTACGGAATATGCATATTTTATTCGTCATATATATATATATATATATATATATTATTCGTATATGCATATTATATTTATATTTACGTATCATATTTCATTTCATTCGTCATATATATATATGACGTTGGTCTAGCGGTTAAATTAACGCTGATGGTCCTGGCTTCAAGCCTCGAGACAGTTCGAGTTTTTTGTGTTGGAAATTGTCAATTCTGTCCTGAAGTTTGGTAGTTAACAGTGTTTACACATCTCCGTGTTCGTGCCTCCGAAAGCACGTAAGGTCATTGCTGCACCTGACCCATTCGTGTCGGATTGCCGTCCCATCGGCTCATGAAAGTAAGAATTGGACTTGCACACACACTCTTGCACTATTATATATATTATCTCGTTCAAAGTTGTCTAGTCTCCGTTGATATTGACCGTGGTAACAGAAATTGTCGTGATCACTTATACCATATAAATTATATAATATTATATATTTAACAAAATAATATCTGAATATCCTGATTATTGATGCTAAGTGGGTGGCAAATTCTTGGTGGTTGGTGTTGGTGGTTTGGTGAAGGAAAACATTGTAGAAAACCGGCATGTGTTGGTAGAAATGAAAATAAACTGACACTTGCGTATCCACCAATCTGAATTTTAGCAAAGTAGAAAAATTAGCTTCGCAACATCTTTAATATTGAGGAGAGGCTTTAGCCTAGCAGTGGGACGTTTACAGACCGTTACTTTACTTTTACTTTACTACAAAAACATGTGCCAAAAGTCATTTTCTCATAGAAAAGATCAGAATCGATGTTTTGAGCTTAAATTGTCTCAAATTTCACAGGCGAAGTCCTGTACAAATCTCTCTCCGTTGACGTTCTTTACAGAACACAAAAGCCAACATCAATTACACAATAAAAAAAAATCAGTGTGAGTTGTTCTTCGATGTGGAATATATATAATGACTATATATATATCGTCATTCTTATACAAGTATCAAGAGCAATGGTCCATTTGTGTGAGGTTAATTTAAGGTGATGTTGTTTACTCAATAAGATTTTTGATTAATGTATATTTTGTCTTAAAATCATTATTTAATTTATTATATTGTTAAAAAAATTTATTGTTGACAATGCATTGAATGTTGGCAATGTGCGGGGTCCATTTGCCAAAATACCTTCTTATCAAACAAATGTTCAGGTTTCACCTTTATAATCAAAACATTTATTCTTTGTAATAATCCCGATACGTATATTTAATCAATCATTAGTTTCAATAATCAGGAGCCAGTTCTAATAAGTCTGCTTTTAACTACGCTGTTTAACATAGTAAATAACTCGCCCGTAACTAAGCCGAGCTAATGAAGTTCTCAACTCGCTACTTGACGACAAATAAAGCTGCATCTATGATGTAGAATTACGTCACTATATTTTGATAAAATGATACAAAATATTTAGCTTCAATATTGTATAACTTAAATACCGACTATTTTTAAATTAGGATTTCAAAGGCATTAGAGCCAATTGGTGCCCCAATTGTAAGTTATTACCTTATGATAAGAACTTCATCTTGTCACTACAATAATGTAAAGAAAAATAAATAGTATACGAACACCAACAATTTGAAGAGCAACAACGGTGAGGTAGAATTACGGTATTAGACAGCGTCATGTCGTTTGTCGTAACGGCATACGAGTCAGTCTTATAAGGCGCGTCAATAGATGTTTTACATCAAAAACTCGTTAAGTAAATCGTAACTCGTGTTGTTCTTACTGATTGTACCTTCCTTTACCTGCATATGATAAGTTCTTCCATGTGTATCCACCAACCCGCATTGGAGCAGCGTGGTGGATTAAGTTCTAAACCTTTCAAGTTGTACCGTTACCATTAATGTAGAACTTAGTGATCTTAGTTTAATAACCTTCTGTACCGAATGTATATTATGATAATATATATGTAATTGGTAATAATTAAGCTTTAAACTGAGTTCGTGTGCTCGATAGGTTTGAAAATATTGACTGAAGGAACTTACTACGTCTTAAATTATTAAATGAACACTTATTACTAATTACAATTGTGTTTATTATAAATTCAAACTATATTGCCTATTTAGTTCAGTAGTAAAAAAACACTTCTAACTTTCCTATTTTTTGGTTATTATGTTATTATTTAATAAAGCACCAATGACATTTAAATGAATCGTGTGTACTCACACACACGGTTCATCCACCAATTAAAAAGCCCGATTTGCAAAGCTAAGCATAAGCTATAGTTGAAGTATTAGCAATATTATAAGCCTTCTGAAATCAAAGAAGTAATTTGAAATTTATACGATGCCTACTGCCGTTAGTGCTTGCTTTGAACTAAATGAATTATACGTAAAGGCATCCATGTATAACAAATCCGGTAGCTGGGGTAAGTTACGAGTTGAAAAAATATTAAGGTTACAATGGTTAAGTATTTTGTTTGCCACATTGTGCAATTTATCTCGTGTGTAACTTTACAATCTATTACAATACATCTGATCATACAATTTATCTGACATATGCAGGTAAAGGAAGGTGAGAAATTTTCTTCAGAATTATAAACTACCATGCTACCAAGGTTTGTACCCTCAATTTTCGGTTAAGATTAGCACGTTACAAAAACAACAAAAACAATTTTTTTATTAATAAAAGTATGCATTCTTCGGAAGTTACTTTATTACTTTACTATTTACAAGCTGTCTATTCTGACTTCGTAAAGTTAATAGGGATTTTATCCCATACATGTTTTAATCAATGAGATACAAACCGTCGCTAATTGATCTATTTGCCCATACAGTACAGTATTAAGGGCATATTATAATACATATTTTATGCATATATATGTGTGTATAACCTTATACGTACAAAAACCTTCCTCGTTTAATGTTATTAGTATTATTAGTTATTAGTGAAAATCTTATCAAAATCCATTGCGTGGTTAAGAAGAAGTTAGCGGAGATACAGAGATAGGAGATACTATTTATAGATATAACTACTTCAGGATAAGGATTTACTTTAATGGAAAAAATAACCTCGAATAAAATAAAGATAACAGGGTACATACAAGGTATCCTTGAAGCTGGTATATAATATATCTGTTGAATATATTCAGTATAACACGTATTTTTATATTAAAATATTTAATCATTATATTCGTTAATTTATAATAAATAAAAGTAATTGAAAACAATATAATATATTTATTAAAGTATATTTGTTTAAATAACAGATGCAAAAAATAACGATCATCCTGAAATATAAACTCGTTTTCTTATTTCAATCCTTACAAAAAGTTTAATCACGGTTCTATTTCATCGATTACCTAACGTTTAACGAAAACACAAATGATTATATCTAAATGGCTTAAGAAGTTATTATATTTATTTTCAGTAACCAAAAAGCTGTATTGTACCATTCGATATGTAAAATGGATTCATTGAAATGCGACGGTCGAAAACAAAATGAGCATCGTTAACATTTCGCATGTTTCTTATTCTACTTATGACTGAAAATTGTATATTTTTCATTTTTAATGGCCTCCCAATTTAGGTCACGCCGAGCATTCTCAACGGAACTGCCTACTATACACATAGATAATATAAATCGGGGATTACAAGGAAAAATCAAATAATAATCCACCAAATAATGATAATGTGAGTTTGTTATGTAATATCGAAATTTTACTATCCTAATTCAGGAATCAGCGTACCAGAAAAATAAAATTGACGGCTATACGTTGATGACGTCCAACCACCATGACTCAGCCACGTTGATGGCTCGTTTAACGTTCTGCCAAAGTGATATAACATGCAATCACAACAATATACATAACATAACAAAAACTATGCAATCACTCCCGTCTAAAATTTATATATATTTAATAGTCGAAATCAATGTCAGTGCCACAGTTTCGCCATGATATAGATACCTATATTATTTTCAATTAAAAAAAGGAGAGTAATACCCCTCCAATTAAGGGAATATCCTAAGGGAGTCCCCTCGAGTGGGGAAAACTCCAGAAATAGCTGCAGATATAAGGATCATTTGCGAAGAACTGTACTAGGTGCTAATTCTTTGGTCCCAAAATTAAAAAGTCCTAAACCTGTTGTATTCTTTTATTGATATTCACGCAGTTACAATTCACAACTTTAGGATGTATGCTGATATGATCTTGAACGATAAATAGTTAAAAATATCACTATTTTAAGTTTAAATTTTTTTAAATTAATTTTGCTTTTTTTTACTTTTTATTCACATGTTGTGTTTACTTTTAGGTGATATCTACACTTAGACAATAAGTTTATTTAATAATTCTGCAAATGTGTAAGTGATTGTATGTAAACCTAATAAATAATATAAAATAAAACTATATGTTACCTTACTCTAATAATATAGTTAATTCGATACCCGAGACAGTTCAGGTGCAGGATCAACATTACGAACTTATTGAGGCATGAGTATCAACACCGCCAACTTTCGAAGCGTGGGTTGATACTAAGAACTTTCTTGTCAGACAAACCCAATATTGGCTTTTATTGGCCCAAACAGTGGCTTGAAGCAGCCTTGCGAATTAGCCACTAGACAGTGTACCTTTTACGTTAGCCACATTATAACTTCCCAATCATATAAATATTAAGATAATTAAAATAAATTTATTAACACGATAAGGAAAGATAAACTTGTAACACAAATTAGTTTACGACTCCGCAAAGTCAATCCATCCTGGGTCATGATGAATCGTTTCTATAATAAGATTCCTAATAATAAATTCCATGTTAAAAAAAGACTAATAATGTATATAATAATAAATGAGACTTAATACTTGATAACAAAAATGATAAAAATATATCATATTAATAATAAAGAATCTTTATGCCTGATAGTAAGATAATGAACTGACATTGGTTCCCTGGGAAGGAAAACGGAGTGTGGGCTTATATGCGTTAAAACACTGACCCCGTCTCTCATTAGGGACACAATATTAAAGGCCGGAGCCGCTGTTGAAGAACAAACATTGCAAATATTCGTCTCTTAATCCAATTTTTTTTATAGAATGGGAAGGCGGCCGAGCATGTGGGCCACCTGATGGTAAGTGACCAACCAACGCGCTTAGACATGTGCATTGTAAGAAATGTCAACAGTCGCTTACATAGTAATGCGCCACCAACCTTGGGAACTAAGATGTTATGTCCCTTGTGCCTGTAATTACACTGGCTCACTCACCCTTCAAGCCGGAACACAACAATATCAAGTACTGAAGAGTGGGTGGTACCTACCCAGACGAGCTTGCACAAAGCCCTACCACTAGTATATCTTTGTGCAAAAACTTTTATTAAAAATATAACACATCGTCTTATTGTCTTTACTGGTGACAGGAGGGCTGGTTCATTCTTCGATTAGAGGATCGGAATTGCGATTCAAATGGGATATGCTGCTAACATTCTTGCCACCATTCCACGCAATCACGATTTGTACACTATCTATTTTCATATTTTTTTTTTTGTATATATATAAGGCCTTAATGTAAATAATATTTTGTTTTTGATTATACAATCAATATACAACGGAGGCGTTACCTATTAATTGGAATTCGAGAACGCATCCACGTGATAGTTCAATAAAGTTCATTGAACTTGAGGTTACAAGTTTAAGGTTAGCTGAATAATGTCCGTGATGGCGTATAATTAATAATACCGACTCAATGATCATTAAGAAAATCAACACAAATTTCTTTAGTGTCTATAATTAAAACAAGGAATTGCAATCTTATATAAATATATATATATTATAAATATGTTGGTATATGTTGTTTGATAAATAGAGTTCAACACCGTTACATCAATAATAATATCCAGGGACATTATTCACACACGGCCATCTGATCCCAAACAATCCTGTGGAACCACATAACTGATTTACTACATATTCGACGTTTCCTTTGTAAATACATACTTACATACACCCAGACTTAGGACAAACAGACATGTTCATGCACACAAATGTCTGTCCTGGGTGGGAATCGAACCCACAACCTTCGACGTGAAAGGCCAACGGCGTGTAACCAACCACATGAAAGTGGGCACATACAGGTATTTTTACATAGAGAAGGGTTGATTGGCTTATATAGTATAATAATATATGGCCTTACATTGCTTAGCGAATGTTTAGTTGAACAATTATTTATCTCTTTCTGTCATTATTGATTTGACATTCGGAAGAAGAAGATAGACTGTTTAACTAATCTCCCGCTTCACAAAGTTTATAAGTTTAACCTATCTATCATCAATATTATTTATTTGCGTAAATATAAAAAACTAACATATTTTTATTAAAAATAAATTATATATAAATCTATTAAATTAAACAAAAATATTTTTTAAATTAAAACTGCTATAACGAAAACGATTTACTCTAGAACTTATGAATATATTAATAATAAGCCCAATGAACCTAACGAATGATAAAACATCTATGTGATTAATTAATTTTCACTAATAATGTTATACAATTTGCAAGAAGAAATAATACAATTATGTCTGCATATTATAGTTTTGAATAAACATAACAGTTTCATAATTTATTTCAGATCTAAATAGTTATTTATTTTATATTGTTAGAAATACGTGATTGGATTAATATAAAGAAAACATATTTTGTATATGATTGGAGACATACTGCAAACAAAAAATATTCCGTCTAGTGTATTTATTGATATACAAATTTCATAGAGCTAGCCCAGTAATTAATAAGCGCGGGTATAAATCCGGGCAAGGACCACTGAATTTTCATGTGTTTAATTTGTGTTTATAATTGATCTCGTGCAGTGATGAAAAGCGTCATGATGAAATATGCATGTGTCTTATTTCACTGAAATTCTACCACGTGTATCCACTAACCCGCTATGGAGCAAAGTAATGGAGTAAACTCACCTTCTTCTCTAAGGAAGAGGAAGTCTTAGACCAGCAGCAGGACATTCACAGGCTATTACTACTTAATTAGTAGCTACTAAGTAAGCCGGTGAAGGCAGGGAGCCGGTCTACTTCAACACCATCAGATATGTTGAAGTGTAATAAAGCAATCATATATGGTAAACTAATGTCACATTGTTCAAGAAAATGATAACATGGCTCACAGCCACTTTTTTTTTTATAGAATAGGAAGGTGGACGAGCATATGGGCCACCTGATGGTAAGTGGTCACCAAACGCCCTTAGACATTGGCATTGTAAGAAATGTCAACCATCGCTTATAGCCAATGCGCCACCAACCTTGGGAACTAAGATTTTATGTCCCTTGTGCCTGTAATTACACTGGCTCACTCACCCTTCAAACCGGAACACAACAATATCAAGTATTGCTGTTTTGCGGTAGAATATCTGATGAGTGGGTGGTACCTACCCAGACGAACTTGCACAAAGCCCTACCACCAGTAAACACACCATTTACACATAGAACAGTGTAAGCTATTTATTATGCCATAAATCTGCCACCAATCATGATAAATTAAACGATAAGTCCCTTGTGTAAACTAAAATAATTCACTCTCCATTCGAAACGTAATACAGAAAAACTTTTAAGACCATATGAATCCCAAAGAGAATAATTTAATTTAACGTACTTTATACCATATTTTTATGTATTCTAATAAATAAAGATGAAGCTGTTTGTTGAATTACATTTTCTTACTAGCTGCTAGCTGCTAGCTTTTTTTATAGAATAGGAAGGCGGACGCGCATATGGGCCACCTAATGGTAAGTGGTCACCAACGCCCGTAGACATTGGCATTGTAAGAAACGTTATTCATCGCTTACATCACCAATGCGCCACAAACCTTGGGAACTAAGATGTTATGTCCCTTGTGCCTGTAATTATTCTGGCTCACTCACCCTTCAAACCGGAACACAATAATACCAAGAACTGCTGTTTTGCGGTAGAATATCTGATGAGTGGGTGGTACCTACCCAGACGAGCTAAATTAGCTAAATAGCTCCGCGTTGTTTTATTTACTTTCAACATTACTTGTATGTGTTATTTACCTAAGCATCATTTTTATGTGTAAAATTAAACTGAAGTCAATATTATAATATGTATATTGTTCATATCTGTACTTAAGCTATGCCGATGCTAAATAAATGATGGGTATGACACGCGTCCACCGTGCTAACGGCTAAGACGCAGAGTAACTAAAATTATTAAATTCGCGTAATATTGTGAACGTTAATGATAAATGAAAATGTTGCTATACTTTACTTTATACCTTATTATACACCATAAAGAGAAAAAAATACAAAACATGGATACAGCCTTAATAAAAGTAGCATACAATTTTGGCGACCTTATCGCTACATAGCGATCTTTTCCAGGCAACCAACGATGTAAGTAATAACTCATAGTACATGATGTAGGTGGTGCTGTAATAATAAATAAAATAACATTTATCTATAATTAAAATAAACTAATAAAAAAATACACTTATTATATATAAGTACCTAAATTATATTATCAACACATATTATAAAATTAGAAGCGTATAATATAAATACATACTATATACAATAAGAACGAATAAAAACGATAAGTCCTCAATCATAACAAGAAAAAAAAAACTGCTATATTGTATGCAATTAACCTTATATCGCTGGTCCAGTTCCGTCAGTCATATCGTGATGAAAAATCTATATGGACTAACTATCATGAAAATTTTTTAAAACGCACTCTTATATGAGGATATAAGAGTGCGTTTTGAAAACTATAATAGTTTAGCTCGTCCAAACAAACAAACAGCTTCAACTTTATATGAATAAGTTTAATGTGGTTATAATAATTAAAGAATCTGAGTTGAGTTGAGTTATAATATAAGTAAAGATAAGTGAAGAATACAAGCATAGAGTATGTTATGTATTCGTTATTTTACTACCAAGAAAAATTCACTCCAACCCCACTCTGGTTAAGAAACGCATTAATTTAAGCACCGTAATTAGCCTTGTTTTTACTCGAGAACAATGCACGGCTGCTTGCATATACGGTCTTTTCGTTGACAATCAAAATAATGTGAGCTTGTATGGTAAATGGTATAATTCCTTGGAATTCTTCGCTATTTTATTTAACGTAGCATATTTTGCTACGAATCTCTAAAGAATTGAGATTTATAACACGGTGGATTGTTGCCTTAAATAAATAACTTGATGGTAGGGCTTTGTGCAAGTCCGTCTGGATAGATACCACCCACTCATCAGATATTCTACTGCCAAACAGCAATATTCAGTATTGTTGTGTTCTGGTTCTGGAAAGGTGAGTGAGTCACACCGACTCACTCACCCTTCACACTTCAGGCACAAGAGACATAACATCTTAGTTCCCAAGGTTAGTCGCTTTGGTGACGTAAGAAATGGTTGACATTTATATCATCGACAATGTGCGGCGGTGACTACATACCATCAGGTGGCCCATTTACCAGTCCACCTACCTATTTCATAAAAAAAAATAGTAACGATTTTGAAATGCGATATAAATTTATTTTCTGAAAAATGTATTCTGCCTATCCTGAGATATGTACCATAAAGAAATAGCTATATAACCTATCCTCCGCTATTTAGAAAGAGCGATCGAACATTCAAAGCTAAGTCTTTGCTTTTAATATCGTATGTTGAAGGTAGAAATTCGATGAAAGATGAATGTCAAAGACGGAAGAGAATGACGAGATTAAAAAGTTGAAAACTAGCGTGAACGCAATAATTTCGATTAGCATAGCAGAGAGCAGATGCATACCAGCGGATGGCGGTTGTGGTGGGTTCTTCTTCGTGGTACTTTATGATTCAAAATAGCACGTAAGATTCTAAATAAGGAATATTTTTTTAATGATTCGGTCTTACCCTACGAAACAAGCCGAGATGGCCCAGTGGTAAGAGCGCGTGAATCTTAACCGATGATCGTATGTTCAAACCCGGGCATGCACGGTACCACTGAATTTTCGTGTGCTTAATTTGTGATTATAATTCATCTCGTGCTTGACGGTGGAGGAAAACACAGTGAGAAAACCTGTATGTGTCTAATTTCACTGAAATTCAGCCACATGTGTATTACACAGACCCGCATTGGAGCCAAAACCTTCTCCTCAAAAAAAGGAGAGGAGGCCTTAGCCCAGCAGTGGGACATTCATAGGCTGTTACTGGTATACGCAACGTGTAAACTATCCTATAGCGTCTGCTTATATGTGAGTAACGTGCTAGTTGCGAAAGTTCAGCCGTGGTCTTTTCTCGTCATCTATACATATAACTAAGCAGTGGAAACAGTGTGCCCGTACATTGAATAATTTATTAAAAGACGAGCGTGGGCGATAAAAGAAAGTAACAGAACAGGAAAATGCATTTTTTTATAGATTGTAATGAAACCGATTTTCATGCGGATGAACTCGCGAGTATCACCAAGTATTCCAAATAATAATTATATTCATATATTTGATTTAACAATTAGGTATATAGTATGTATCTTAGTTGTATGTCATATGATAGTATTGATATTTGACATAAATTCAAAGCAATACATGTACATATTGTACGTGCTAGCTATGACGCTTTGACGTTTACTAGCAGACGCTGTAGTGTATCACGCTTGACTTAACTATAATATTTTAGCTGCCTACAATAAATCAAACAATTTATCCAAAAAGTTATATAGACGATGGAAATAATTAAGGTTATCTTGCAGTATTAAAAAGCCGAGATGGCCTAGTGGATAGAACGCGTGAATCTTAACCGACGATCGTAGGTTCAAACACGGGCAAGCACCACTGAATTTTCATGTGTTTAATTTGTGATTATAATTCATCTCGTGCTTCACGGCGAAGGAAAACATCGTGAGGAAATCTGCATGTGTCTAACTTCATTGAAATTATGCCACATGTGTATTCTACCAACCCGCATTGCAGCAGCGTGATGGAATAAGCTTCAAACCTTCTTCTCAAAAGGGAGAGGAGGCCTTAGCCCAGCAGCGGGACATTAACAGGCTGTTACTGTTACTGAACTGTTGCAGTATTCAATTTAAAATTCAATGCGATCTTAAATTGGAGATTATAGCAGAAATCGAAACTCAATAAAGAGACGACGAATATTAATGTAGACGCCGAAGCGAATATTTTAGAAATACAGTTATTCATATACTAAGTTACGTCATATTATAAAACAAAGTCACCTTCACGTCTGTCTTTTGGTACACTTAAAAACTACCGAACGAATTTTAATACGTTTTTACCAAGGGTTGATGTGATTCATGATCAGGTTCGTGTGTCACATTAAAAACATAAATGTGAAATGAGAGCCAAGTTCAATATTATGATTAATGTGTTGGTTGTTGACTTCAACGACAAAAGAAGTGAGATATAAATATATTTAAGTGAAGACCTTAAAATCCACATAAAGACCGGCTGTCAACAATTTTAATCGCTGATTCTTACATTACAGTCATTATAAGAAAGTGTTCTTAATAAAATTAATTAATTGAAAAATTATAATAAAATGATAAAAATTTATTAGTTTCTGATTTTTTTCTTTGCATTCACCCAATCCTATATACCTATCTGGTTGCCAAACTTTCTAGATCATCTGAAACTGGGTTAGAGTTTTGATCTATAGGTCAGTCAGTGATAAAAATGAAGATTTTTGGAGGTTATATCTAAATAACCGTTTGAGGTGTGTTTATGAAATTTTAAGCACATATGTATCTCGCAGGTCTCAATATATGAGAGTATATTATAATAATTTGACATGTTTATGTGAAATAGTTTTTGAGTTATGAGGGGGTCAAAAGTGGCTCCAAATGGTTCGTGTAATATTACACACGGTGCTGCTTGCCAGTTCTGTCTAGATAATTTATTAAAGTATTATGTAAAGTGGCTAAGTATAATGATGTCGTAGTAAATGTCGAAAAAAAAACATGCTGGCTGAAAGATTTACTGACAAGTGCTGCGTAAACCAATAGATATATTCCATATAAACGTTTTATGAAAATTGTTATTCTTACCCGTGCGAAGCCGTGGAAGTAAATATAATAATGAACACGAAAATAGACATAAAACTCAAACCATTTTACCCGCGTCAGTTGTTGCGTATTTCTTAGAATATTTTAAAAAAATGTTGATAGTAAATTTTAGAAATATTCTGAATATTTTTACTCTAAACTTATACATCATATTTCATGTACAGCAAAATATCCAGCACATTTCATAATAATCAGTTAGAATTTTTAATTACATTCCCGCGAGACTGTATTTTTATTTTTTTTCCTACATGAAATGTATTTTTTTTACATAAACTTACCTGTGTCGCACAGCGTTGCAATGGTGACTATCCAGAGGAAATTCATTTTCAATTTTTTTTCTGAAACAAGGTAGTTTGAATTAGAAATTTTTATATATCTCGTGAACATATAAGTATTTTTCTAACTATCGAAAATAAAATACACAAATACTTTTGTTAGCATTGATGAAATAAATTTTGGAGTTAGTATAGGTTGATTTTAATACAAGGTTAATAACATTTCAATTTAATTTAATTTCTTATGTAACTTAACTATCGGAAAAGAATTACTGAGTTCCGACTGAGAGTCGGTTCATTTCGGTAGAATTTATGTTCCGAAATTTAATAATTATTTTTTAGATTTAGATAAATATAGATAAATGTCAGATGATGCAATACAATGTTCAAATTAAAAGTTTCTATATTGCATACAGATTTTGATTTAATATAAGCCACATTTATACTATTGGCAATAAGAAATGGTCTGATAGGCAACGAGGAATTTGATTGTACGAGTTATGCAACCGCAGCGTATATTAGATAACCACAATGCATGATCTAGAGACTAGATTGAAAGGCCTCGAGACATTGAATACAATCACCAGTTCATTCCAATTAAAAAATATAGGGTTTTATCTGTTCAGATATTCTCAGAAGCAACCCTGGAAGCAAGGACTGTTTCCCTGTACCTCGGGGAGCTAGTAGGTAAATCTAGTGGTGTTAAAGAGAGCTGGTCACCTGAACTCATACCGGTCGTGGCGGATTTGCCGTGATATTGACGTATGAGATTGAAAGCTACCCCTTTATTTGGTAATTTTATTTGTTGGTAGGGCTTTGTGCAAGCCCATCGGTAGAGGTACTACCCACTTATCACATATTCTACCGCCAAACAGCAATACTTGGTATTGTTTTTTTTTTTACTTTGAAGGGTGAATAGTAAGGGTAATTAGTGTAATTACTGACACAAGGGACATAACATCTTAGTTCTCAAAATTTGTGGTGCATTGACACTAAGGGAAAGTTATTTAAGGCGGTGACCGCTTACCCCATCTCATCCCGTGGGGGGCGTAGAAGTCGACCCGAGGGAATATACACCAGAGAACGGGCAGCAGCGTCTCTCTGAGTACTATGACTAACTTACTGCGATCGCCAACCCGTCTGCCAAGCGTGGCGATTATGGCATATCCCCTCATGATTCGCGCAACTAAACCACGGCCCCTAGTCCCCGGCAGCCCTGCTATTCCTAGCCTTGGTAACAGCTGTGGTAACGGCGGGGCAGGGGGTGCTAAGAATCCCCGGCAGATTTCGTGTTACCAACACCGACGACCTCTGGCCCTGGCAACATATAACACGCGTACACTGCGGACCGACGAGAAGATCATCGAACTGGAGGAAGAATTGAGCAGGTTACACTGGGATATCGTCGGATTATCCGAAGTCCGAAGACAGGGGGAGGATACGACGATCCTGAAATCCGGTAACCTTCTCTATTTCCGAGAGGGCGATCAACTGTCTCAAGGTGGTGTCGGGTTCATAGTCCACAAGTACCTCGTTAACAACGTTGTGAAAATCGAGAGTGTGTCGGCTAGGGTGGCGTACCTTATACTCAGAATCACCAAGCGGTATTCTTTGAAGGTCATACAGGTATACGCGCCGACTTCGACACACTCCGACGATGAGGTTGAGGTCATGTATGAGGATTTATCTAAAGCCATACATACCAACAAGACTCATTTCACTGTTGTAATGGGGGACTTCAACGCGAAGCTGGGCAAACGATTCGGTGATGAGTTAAAGGTGGGACCTCATGGAATTGGAGACCGCAACACTCGGGGCCAGATGTTGGCCGACTTTATGGAGAAGGAGGGACTCTTTATGATGAACTCCTTTTTCAAGAAGCCAGGTCAGCGTAAATGGACCTGGGTGAGCCCTGATGGGAAAACCAAGAATGAGATAGACTTCATCTTGTCGACGAGAAGACAAATATTTAATGACGTCTCCGTGATCAATGCAGTCAAAACTGGGAGCGATCACAGACTCGTAAGAGGCTCGTTAAATATCAATGTTAAACTCCAGAGGTCCCGACTGATGAAGTCTACGCTCCGACCATCACCTCTTCAAATCCGAAATCCCGAAGCCTTTCAGCTCGAACTCCAAAACCGATTCGATTGCCTAGCAGACTGCGAGGAAGTGGACACATACAACGACAGGCTTGTGGAAACTGTCCGTACGGCTGGGTCTAAGACCTTCAAGACCAGCCGTACAAAAGGAACCAAAAAGATCTCTGCCTCTACCCTACGGCTTATGGAGGAAAGACGGAAAATAATTCTGACGTCCCCAGCTGATGCTGCCGGCTATCGGCTGATCAACAGACGGATTTCAAAGTCTCTAACTCGCGACACTCGCCAATTTAATACAATGCGCATTAAAGAGGCCATCGAGCGGAACAAAGGCTCTAAAGTGTTCGCCAGAGATCTGTCTGTTGGTCAGAGTCAACTGACAAGGCTGAAAACTGAGGATGGCAGAATAGTCACGTCAAGATCTGAGCTGTTGGAAGAGGTTGAGAAGTTCTACGGTCAGCTGTACACGACAGCTCAATCACCTGTCAGTAGTCATGCTGCAGATCCCAGAGCAAGACTAACCCGACACTACACTGAAGATTTTCAGGACGTCAGTCTTTTCGAGATTAGAATGGCTCTCGGACAACTCAAAAACAACAAGGCACCTGGTGATGATGGTATTACAGCCGAGCTTCTGAAGGCGGGTGGTACACCGATCCTCAGGGCTCTTCAGAGGCTTTTTAACTCCGTCATTGCCAAAGGTCAAACGCCAAAAGCATGGCACAAAAGTGTGGTGGTACTTTTCTTTAAGAAGGGTGATAAAACCCTTCTGAAGAATTACAGGCCCATCTCACTGCTGAGTCATGTTTACAAGTTGTTTTCGAGAGTCATTACGAATCGTCTCGAGCAAAGGCTTGACGACTTCCAGCCACCCGAACAAGCCGGATTCCGGAAAGGCTTTAGCACCATAGACCACATACATACGCTGCGGCAAGTTATACAGAAGACTGAGGAGTATAACCAGCCACTTTGCTTAGCGTTTGTGGACTATGAGAAAGCCTTTGATTCGATCGAAACCTGGGCTGTGCTGAATTCTCTTCAAAGGTGCCAAATTGATTATCGGTATATCAGGGTGTTAAAGTGCTTGTACGAGAACGCCACCATGTCGATCCGACTCCAGGATCAGAACTCAAAACCTATCCAACTGCAGAGAGGTGTAAGACAGGGAGACGTGATATCTCCGAAACTGTTTACCGCTGCATTGGAAGATGTTTTCAAGCTTCTGGACTGGAACGGACTTGGCATCAATATTAACGGCGAGTACATCACTCATCTTCGATTTGCCGATGACATTGTAATTATGGCTGAGACCTTGGAAGACCTCGGCACTATGCTCGATGACCTCAGCAGGGTTTCCCAACAAGTGGGTCTAAAAATGAACATGGACAAGACGAAAATCATGTCGAACATCCATGTTGCACCCACTCAAGTCAAGGTTGGAAATTCTGCACTCGAAGTTGTAGACAACTATGTCTACCTAGGTCAGACCATCCAACTAGGTAGGTCCAACTTCGAGAAAGAGGTAAATCGTCGAATTCAACTCGGCTGGGCAGCGTTCGGGAAGCTACACGATATCTTCTCATCCCAAATACCGCAGTATCTCAAGTCGAAAGTCTTCGACCAGTGTGTGTTGCCAGTGATGACGTATGGATCAGAGACGTGGTCGCTCACAATGGGCCTCATAAGAAGGCTCAAGGTCACTCAAAGGGCAATGGAGAGGGCTATGCTCGGAGTTTCTCTGCGAGATCGAATCAGAAATGATGAAATCCGCAGGCGAACCAAAGTAACCGACATAGCCCGAAGAATTGCTAAATTGAAGTGGCAGTGGGCGGGGCACATTGCTCGCAGAACCGACGGCCGCTGGGGCAGAAAGGTTCTCGAGTGGCGACCACGAACCGGAAGACGCAGCGTGGGCAGGCCCCCTACAAGGTGGACCGACGACTTAGAACGAGTCGCGGGAAGCCGTTGGATGCGGGCAGCGCAAGATCGGCCAACGTGGAAATCCTTGGGGGAGGCCTTTGTCCAGCAGTGGACGTCTTTCGGCTGATGATGATGACCGCTTAAAAAAAGAGCCTGCACTTCTATTTGCACATAATATTAACCACTATATCAATTATGCTGCGCAGTTGGTCAGTCTTCCTTTAGAATCCACCACCACCAAAATAGGTCAGCAGGTCATCGTCATCATTAAATATATTTTAACATCATTTGTAAATGTAACAGTAACAGCATGATAATGTCCCACTGCTGGGCTAAGGCCTCCTCTCCCGTTTGTGGAGAAGATTGGAGCTTATTCCAGCGCTGCTTCAATGCGGGTAGCTAAAGTACACATGTGGCATAATTTCAATGAAATTAGACTTGCAGATGCAAATGAACTTAGAGATGCAGGTTTCCTCACGATGTTTTCCTTCTTCGTCAAGCACGTATGGATTATAAAAACCAATTAAGCACATGAAAATTCAGTGGTGCTTGCCAGGGCCTTGAACCTACGATTATTGGTTAAGATTCACGCGTTCTAACCACTAGGCCATCTCGGCCTGAAATGTAAATGTACTGAAAATGTAAATTATCTTAAAATATTACACATAGAAAGTGGTAAAAGAAATACTGGATTCATTTAAGGTATAGCGATAATTACCACAAATGCGTTTAGTAATTAAAAGCGGCAAGCGAAAATGTAATGTTTGACATTAAAGTAAGATAAATTCTTTTCATATATTTCAGAAAACTCGAAATACAATGTTTTTCACTGAAACGTTAAAAAAGAAATTCTTTACCGGTTTTTTCAAATTTGTATGCAATACAGACCGTAATTTATTTATACTTAAATGAGAAAACGTGAATATAAAAACGTTAGCATACTAACAATATAACACACAGGAGAGGAAACTCCTGTCAATGTGTAAAGGTATTTCCCAGTAAAATTCATGATTTTTATCGATCATGCACATTACAATTTAAAAAACCATTTATTCAAAAGCGTTTTAACTGAGCTAAGAATCCTAAGGGCCACGATGCGATATTTTTGTCATACATATTATCTTTTATAAAGTTTTATAAATATTACATTTATTTATAAGTTTTATAAATGTTACATTATACATAAGTCACATCTAACTTTTTTTTTTTTAAATCATCAACAAAGTATAAACAAATACCTCTGTACATTCATACCATATCTGTACATAAGTGCATGAACGATGAAGTAACACACTCATTATAGCACAAAACAAAATCCAAATCTATATATAAGAAAAATCAAAATTTTAACAATTAAAATTATAAAGTAGAATTCGAATTTTAAAATAATCTAAAGTATTTGAAATTCAAAAACACACTTATATAAACGAGATAATATAACAATATTTTAATTAGAAATTAATTAATTTTTCTATTTATAAATCCGTTTATATAAGTAATCCGAATGCATACGCGTAAAATCTGCTACCCTCGTCACTGTAAAAGTAGCACATGGGTTCATAGAAGCTAGGTCGGCTGAGCAGAAAATTCATTTACTCGCATTAACTCTAGTAATTGGACTGAAATATTTATGTAGAACTTTGCACTTACTGAAGGCGTTAGTCTAGAATTCCATATAATAATTCTAGTATTATACTCTTAAATAAATGATTATTGTGTTTTATATAATTGACTGTGCATTGATATTAAAAAAAACGTAATTCTAAGTTCTAGATATGTTTTCTCGGTATACATATGTATGTACATTATAAATAAACTGTTGATACCTTTACATATATATTTTTTACCATGAAGATTATATAAAGAATACTTGAATATCTTGATTTTGGTTGTTGACCAATTGCCTTGTCATTATATTATGAGAGATTCTGGATTATATAGGTGAATTTGAAAGCAACATATATTTCATTGCCGACAAATAATAAATACTTGATGAATACAATTTCATTATTATCTTAAGAGCATATGAATATAATACAAGAACGAAACTTATTTCATTGCAGCATTGCAACACTTTCCGCAATTTTCAAACAACAAAATATTCACGTCACTCTCCACATTCTAGATTTTTCATTACTCAATAGCATTCAAGTTATCCAGACATTTCATAACATCGTAACGTCGTATTCGAAACAGCATATTTTGGTGAAGTTTTGACCTAAATACGTCAATTTGCTATCGACAGCATGACTAAACGATTTGAAGCGAAATTGGTAAAGAATTTTTCAATAAAATTCGAATTGGTCTGATCACTGCTTCTAAAAGGTAAGATCAGATGAGATGCAAAGCTTAATACTTTCAATGGTTAATTAAACTTTTTGAATGAAGTCGGAGCTATTTATATAAGAAACAGAGAAAAAATTAACGTTGTCTTTTCATACTTAATGGAAGGTGCACTTGTATTGTATAGTTTCTTTATAGTTACATTTTTATTCTTATACTTTACCTGAGGGAATCGTTTGAAATATTTTACTATGCAGTGAAATTAAAATAATATTGGAACTTGCAGGACTATATCTCCGGTTTTTAATTTATAAAAGTAGTAGTTTATTTAGTGGTTTTCGGAATTTGGAGAAATATTTCATGTTAAAATTTACTTTACTGTTTTCTGTATTCTGTACCATACGTTGTATTCGTAATTGGGTCGGTTCACTGATGCAAGTTTCAAAAATCTAATAGTGAACGGGTTTCTATCCTAAGGAAAAGCGAACTACAATTAGTCAAAAATTATTATTTAGAAAAGATATTTTTGGTATGGCGTTAAAATTTAATTATTATTAAAATCATACAATGCTCTTCGTGTCCAGTACAATAACGCCTTTAGATTGCTGATGGGGTTTCCTCGCTTTTGTAGTGCTTCAGGTATCGTTGCACAAGCGAATATACTGTTTTTTCGAATTAATGCGAAAAAAGTGTGCATACTTGGATCACAGGGTACGGGCCAGCTCCAACAAAATTCTAATCATGGTTGCTAACAGACTAGACTGTATATTTATAAACCGCTGTTGTAAAGTTTCAGCTGAACCAGTAAATCGTATAAGTAGTACATAGTAGTGTTTATTTTATTTTATTTTTTTTGTAATTTTGTATATGTCTTGTTACTTCGATAAATAAATTATTATTATTAGTTGAACATTTTTTGAGAAGCCCGTATGTCTTCATTATTTAAATTGTCATAGTGTTGGATTATAATACTTTATTCTTTTTTATACCTACTTACGTATAATGATAAATAACAAATTAAATACAAATTTTCACAATATCTTATAAAAATGTATATACTTACAGAGCCTTTGTACACATAAATTCAATGCTTCAAACGATTACAAATTGCGTTGACGCACATCAAAGCGTTATGTGTCTCATCAAAAAACCTTATAAAAACAAAGCTTAAACAGATATTCAGTTGGGCGTAAACACGATAATAAAACTGAGGGTCGTATCACCGAATACGATCAGCACCTCATGAATAAATTTGCAAGAGTTTTCCAACTGATAACTCCCAGTAATGTCTTGGGTTTGAACGAATTTGTTGCTGAAATTGGACGTTTTAAACGTTTTTTTTAAGGTCAAGGATTGTATGGAAATGATCTTGAAAGGAAAAATCTTCTTAAAATGTGTATAAATATTTTAATATTTCGTAACATTCTCATTTAAAATTATATATTTTTCTATAGTTTATCCATTATTCACTATGTTGGCATGAAATAACATTAATAGTGTATAAGGCAGTAGAAACCCGACACGTTAATATCTATTTCAGTGTCGCTATCACTTCGTTTATTTTACAATAAATATTATTCAGTCTGCGGCGTCTTCACGACTTATATAGCAAACCATTCAGTCATTTTGGTATAGTTATTACTAGTAAAATTCAACATTATCTTCAAAAATTAAATAAGATATACACATAGTTTACTAGAAATAACTTGGTTTAAGAATTTATAAAAAAACTAGCTACCCGTCCCGACTTCGTACGGGTAAATACTTTTTTTAATTTTCATGCATCAAGAAATACTTTCATACAAAGCCGGGAGGGGCTTCGTATGAAAGTATTTCTTGAAGATTTAAGTGTGGAGGGGGGGGGTTTGTCTGTTGAAAAAATTTCATAAAATAAACTTAAATTTCAACTTTCTACTTAATCTATCGGTACAAACATCGTGGCAATTTAATATAATAATAAAATAAGCTACTTTTATTAAGCAGCGGAATATTCATAGTAAGGAAACTTAGAGAAGTATAAATATCTACATGAGACCGTCAAAATACATACGAATTTGTAAACTGAAAGTAATTTATTAATGCATGAGCCAGAAATTTACAATAATTTTACTAACTAGTTCGTTATAATGGAAACGCAATCTCCCCGCAGAGTTAATAATTAATGCTTCCAACGAGAAAACTCCATCGAATTCTTGAGTTCACTAATTAGAGGACTTGTACCTAGCAAATTAATGCGGTTAGTGGAGATTAGCCTGTATTCGCTTTTGTTTATGAATCTTATTTATTCCACTTTGAATCGCTGTGTATCTAGGAACTTTCTCGGGACCGTTTTCTCGTAATTTTGTTGAGTCAGCTCGTAATTATTCTCCCAGATTTCAGCCTTTCCGACCGAAAACGACGTCAAACATTAATTGTTTATTCAAATGAGCTGGATTTTTAGCTGAATACGGTAAAACTAAAAAAGGCAAACTGCTTAGTCTGTTTTGTATGTAAATATTGTGCAGTAATTATTAAATTCCTAAAAGTTTTCCAAGTATCATTTATATAAACTACTATTAATTAAGAATTAATGAGAAGGGCTTGATTAGTCAAATTAATTGCAGTTGCTTTTCATTGGTCGACTCTGTAGAGCGATCTATTAATTTACATAACTACACCATGTTTATGCTGAACTAGAAGAAAAACATTGGTACAAATAGCATGCTCAACTTATAACTTTTATAATATCAGGCTATTTGTGGGCAATAAACATATCAAGAAGTTGATATCAGGATACAAATCGGTAAAAATATATGATAAATATGTCTTACTGTGACAACTAATCTCAAAATGGTTCACAGTGAACAATTTATTTTTAATTTAATTGTTTTAAGAAAGTTGAACAATTTGAATATTTATAAAAACAAAATGTTTTTTAAACTTTAAAGCGCTAAAATTGATGACGTGTTAAATAGACTACTAGAATTACTTTGTATCTCGTAACCGATTTCGATCAGTAAATGGCGTAAGAAAAAAAAAAAAGCCGAGATGGCCTAGTGGTAAGAACGCGTGAATCTTAACCGATGATCGTGGGTTCAAACCCGGGCAAGCACCACTGAATTTTCATGTGCTTAATTTGTGTTTATAATTCATCTTGTGCTTTAACGGTGAAGGAAAACATCGTGAGGAAACCTGCATGTGTCTAATTTCATTGAAATTCTGCCACATGTGTATTCTACCAACCCGCATTGGAGCAGCGTGGTGGAATAAGCTCCAAACCTTCTCCTCAAAAAGGGAGAGGAGGCCTTAGCCCAGCAGTGGGACATTAACAGGCTGTTACTGTTAATGGCGTAAGAGCGTAAAAAATTTAAAAATTATTGTGTTCACTTGATTCAATAATATATTTCTTTAACGCTTGAAAAACCTTTATGGTGACTGAAACTAACCAAGGAACCTTCCAAACAGTGGGTTTGCGTCAGGCACACAACTGTCCGTACCAGCTTACTTAATCCACTTGCTAACAGTGCTGAAAAAGATTACGTCGACATAAACTAACGAAGGTCTTCTTCTCGTTGGTTTAATGCGGATTGGAAGATAGCCATATGGCAAATTTGTAAATGTTTTTATTTACCGTTAATTATGAGATGATTTATAAAAACGAATTAAGTACATGAAAAGTCAAGCCGTAATCCATATGTTATATCCGCTGATCCACCTCAACTTTAAATTAAACTACTTACTAAATAATAATATAGTCAGGTTAAATTAGGTTAGTCGTTATTTACAATAAAATCGGTAATATCCACCTTTCCATTTAAACTGCTGTTTTGGTATCAATGAATAAGCTGATACGCTTTTATGTACATTTATATAATAATTATTATTTCATATGTTGAAATATTTCCAAGTGACGTCACAAGGCCTTTGTCAATGGAGAATGTTCTACGACTTTAACGCTAACGTACATATCAAAATCGATTATTTGAGCGATTACAGATAGAAACACAAATACACGTATGAATCATATTGAATGAACACTTGCCGATTGTCTATGGTGTTCTCAATTTCTATTGCAACAATACACCATCATGAGTCAATGTACATACTTATCACCCTTGTTTCCATACACGTTTTCATACCACTGAATCCGATCCACAAATCCATATAACCATTATAGTTGACACTTAGTTTATCCGCGATCCCAAGATAAATAATATACAGATAGTTACACAAAGGATCGTAATAAACTGGCCGGATAGGACGCCCTGGGGAAATTATGTCGGGCTAAATACGTGTAGTATGATTTACGGTAACCCAAAGTTAGCTTTTATGCAGTAATTTGACGGCTCATTTTGATTTATAATTATATATTATTTTATTCTACTTTGTATATATATAACGTACCAAAGGCAGAGGGATTTACTTATTATGTATTATGGACCATAAGCAGACTATACACTTAAACATGTAATATTAAAAACACATTCAAACTTAACATAAAGTGTGCGCCGCCACAACATGCATTTTAAGGTACAACATTCATATTTCTTTTCTTATATTACTTATAACAGATTATAAAAGAAACATTATTTTTTATATTACTAAACTTCATGATCGTTTGTCTAGTTATGAAGTGAAAGCGACAATGACAATTAAATAAATAAACCAATCCAATTGTTTATCGGTTACCGGTTTAATATAAAGCTAGCGGTGGTGTAGCTTTACCTTAAATTTCACCTTGTAAAATTACGATTCAAAAATGCTTGTAAGTCCTTAATCTTAGTCTTTAATAAGGTCTATTTTGGTTTTTGTCGCCTTATATGCTTGTAATATACAAATGTATGTGTAAACATTTATTATTTAAGCAATTACTGAATTTATAAAAAATTGAATTTATTAGTTACGAAATTTGAGGAAATGTTACACTCGCATGTTTTTTGTGTTCTTATTTCGAAAGAGATTATTGAACAAATTGCAGGAATCGAATTTCTTAAGTTCTAATTAAATTACTTACAACGTAAAGCAAAAGACTTATCAGAATATTTCTGTTCACTCGATCGAATGCTCTTTGGATCTTATCAAGATTAACATTCTAGAATGTTCATCTATAAACTCTCTTTGATCTAAGAGTTCTTATTGCTACATCGTTTTTGAGTATTTTATTTAATTATTTAAAAGTAGATAGACTGGCAAATCGCTCACTCGATGGTAACTAGTCACCAGCACCCTCATATCTCCGATACACCACCAATAATGGGAAATAAGAACCTTCTCCTCGTTACACGCTTTCTAACCATTAAAATTTAACACAATAATACTAAGTTTTGCTGTTTGTTAACTAAGTATTGATAGATTATATATTTTTTATACTGATGGTAAGTAGACACTAACGCCCATAGACATTGGCATTGTAATTAATGTTAACCATCGCTTACATCGCCAATGCGCCAACAAACTTGGGAACTAAGATGTTATGTCCCTTGTGCCTGTAATTACACTGAGTCACTCATCCTTTAAACTGGAACACAACAATAAAAAGTACTGCTAACAACGACGACTAAGACTACAACGTACTAAAAACGAGTGATACCTACGTAGGCAAGTAAATAAAACATTATTATAAAATAAATTATTATTATAAATTATTTTAGTAGATGGTTGCGCTTCTCAATTCTATGTAGTGAATGCTGGGGTCCCCCAGGGATCTGTGCTATCTCCCACACTCTTTCTTTTGCATATCAATGATATGCTCTCCCTTGGGAACATACATTGCTATGCAGATGATAGTACAGTGCATGGTGGATACCACGGACGCGCAGTGGCTGGGCGGGCGGAAACTGAGGAGAGGCGGGAGAATCTTGTCATTGAACTCGATAGGACGTTAGAGCTCATCGCCAAATGGGGTTCTGATAATCTTGTTGAGTTTAATGCCAAGAAAACACAGGTATGCGCTCTCACAGCGAAAAAGTCATCATTTTACCCTCATCCCTCCCTCTGTGGCATACCGCTGATAATACAAAGCAAAATCGCCATGCTGGGGATGGACGTTCGCTGC
Source organism: Nymphalis io (assembly GCF_905147045.1). NCBI lineage: Eukaryota > Metazoa > Arthropoda > Insecta > Lepidoptera > Nymphalidae > Nymphalis > Nymphalis io. Next base: position 7,686,672 of record NC_065910.1, on the reverse strand, counting down.
GACCTTAGTCCAAGGGATTACATCGAGGCTATAATAAAAACAGCTTCACGGAAACTCGGAGTTCTGAACAAGATGCGGCGTTTTTTCACGCCACAACAACTGTGCCTGTTATACAAAATACAGGTACGGTCTTGCGTTGAATATTGCTCGCACCTTTGGGATGGCTCCCCTAAGTACCTACTGGAAGCCTTGGACCGGTTGCAGCGACGTGCAGTACGCATTATTGGCAACGTAAAGGTCACAAACACCCTTGAACCTTTACAATTGCGTCGCGAGATAGCAGCACTGAGCGCTTTCTATCGACTGTATCACGGCGAGTGCTCTGAGGAATTATTCTCTCTAATTCCTGCTTCCCCCTTCCTTCTTAAGTCCACGCGAGCTGGTTCTCGATGTCACCGCCTAACTGTGACATCAATTCCATCGCGCACAAAGAAATTTGGCAACTCCTTTCTTTGTCGCACTACCAAAAAATGGAATTCCTTACCAGCTCACGTGTTCCCCTCCTCTTACAACCCGGGTTCCTTCAAACGAGGCGTGAAGAGGCATCTTGCCGGCCGGCAAGGCGGTGACGGCTAGTACAGAACATTCTTCCCGACTGTACTGGCCGTCGTCGCGTTTGGACTCTACTAGTCATTAGCCATCCCGGACATATAAAAAAAAAATGTTTACTTAAATCAATACAATCTACTGCGTAAGCAGACTAAGCGTTTTCAGAACTTGCGAAACCATTACAATTACATCTGATGTTTCGCACAAAGTGGTTATATATTTGTAGATATTAAATACATTTACAAATACAGTGAAATTATTTCTCATTCTAATCAATATAATTTTCTGCTCAGTGTCCAGCTGGAGCTTATAAATTTTTATAATACAATTCAATTTAGTCATGAACCAATTGTCTGAATGAATTCGCGTTGGAACAGCGTGGTGAAATAAATTCCAAAACTTTTTAAAAGGAAACGATATGTTGGCCCAATAGTGAGACTTTTACTGGATGTCACTTTACCTTTAGTTTAGTTAAGGCATTCCTAGGAACCTTTAGTTAGTAACTACAGTTTTTTTATGGGAAACATCTGTTACCATATTTTGGGGGCAAAAGCGATTCGTACGCCGTGACAGCAAACGACCTGACACATTATCATTCCACCCTTGCATCGCCTCTCTATACTCCCTCGTGCTGCTTCTTTGTGTAAGTGCGTCTACTTCACAAGCAACAAAAATATATTTATCTTGTCAAGGAAACTCATTTGTTGTTTCATTTATTTTAATCCTATATACATTTTTTTTAATTAAAACTTATTGTGTTAAAATTTTGATTTTTAATGTATTGTTTTATCATTAATAAATGTTTCAAATATCTGTTTGGTAACTTTTGATCATTTTTAATATAAATTAAAATCCTTATATTTTACCATAATGCTATTAAATAATTATTTTATAATATATACATATAGTAAATTGTATTTGCTTTTCCAATTCCTGATCCAGAGACGACAGTTACCTGTGAGCGACAGCTTAAAGGAATAAATCCAGGTTTGTACAACTTGACTTTTAATAAATTTGTTCCTAAATTTCATACGATTTTCTTTCTCTCTTTATTTTTTTAACCCTTTTATAATGAATTTTCATAACAATATCGCTTTATATCACCCCTCCATTATTCGGAATCATTTTTATCATAAATACTGTTAATTAAATTTTCCCTAAAAAGGTAAATTAATTAAATATTAGGGATAAATTAATTGACACAAATAAATAGTTTAGAGCCATAAAAAGTGGAAAACATTATACAATCGAACACAGAATTCTTATTTCTTGTAAAAGTTCCTTAACAAATATTAATCATTTATTATAATTTTATTTTCGTTTCTTTGCAAAAAAAATACTATCAAGTGTTCTTATTATTTTACTTAAATTCAGAAAAGCGAAAAAAGGGCTCGATTTGTGGACCGGAAATTAAAAAAAAAACTCCGCTATTCCTTATACCCTTCGGCGACACGTTTATATTTATAAATATCTGTAGATATAAATAAAAAAAAAAAACAAGATTCTATTATTTTGGGTTGTTCTTTTATCAAATCATTTGGAAGTCTTTTCATTGATATTTGTAAATTATATATTGTGTATTTTATTATTCCTAGCCATAAAAGGAATCATGATATAGGACGATTTGCAAATTGGCCAGCTGATTGTAAGTGCTTACCACCACACATAGATGGCGCTGAAAGAAATATTAGCTAGCCTACATAGTCAATGTCACGCCAATGACTTTGGGAGCTAAGATTTTATGTCCCTTGCACCTCATTGTTAGAGTATTAAAGACATCAAAGAACAACAATTTCATCAGCGTTATTCCTTATATTACGAATGTTATTACTGAAAAAAAATGCATGAAAATGAATCATTATTGTTTGCGTATGTAACTTTCATATGGTGATAATAATAATCAAAGCACTTTAAGATTTTCCTTCCGAAAAACCTGCTTGATTGAAATTTGTCCATTTCCGCAGATATGCTTTATAGAAAACATTAAAAAATGACCTTTTTATGAACAAGAGTTAGCTCTACAGGTTAAAAGGATATTAATCATAAGAAAGTTTGCGGGAGTGATACGTTTAACAAAAATCCAGTACATAAATTTATTTTTACTATAGTTTGGATACAATATTATTGAATGTTATGGTTTGATTTAGTGTTTCCACCAATCAGCATTGGTGGAATAAGCCGCAAACCATGTCGAAGGGAGAAGAGGCCTTGGCCTAGCTATGGCACATATACAGGCTATAAAATTAATAATACCTAGGTAATATGTTATAATACCTAGCTAATCCAAGTAAAAAAATAGTACATAACTGAAATTAAGCTTATACATATTTAAAATACTCATGATATATATAAACAAAGCCGAGATGGCCTAGTGGTTAGAACGCGTGAATCTTAACCGATGATCGTGGGTTCAAACCCGGGCAAGCACCACTGAATTTTCATGTGTTTAATTTGTGTTTATAATTCATCTCGTGCTTGACGGTGAAGGAAAACATCGTGAGGAAACCTGCATGTGTCTAATTTCATTGAAATTATGCCACATGTGTATTCCAACAACCCGCATTGAAGCAGCGTGGTGGAATAAGCTCCAAACCTTCTCCTCAAAAAAGGAGAGTAGGCCTTAGCCCAGCCGTGGGACATTCACAGGCTGATACTGTAAAGATTTTTTGACGTAATCGATACAAAAATATCGCGATGCAATCTAATATGATTGGATTATTTATTATGTGTGGGACGAGATGATATGCTAAACAGATCTGAAACACTTTTCTTCATAAACAGGGCACGCGGGGCTTTTTATCGATAATATCCAATCGAGTGAGGCCAACAACGTAGATCTAACTCTTAAAACTAATTTATACAATAAATTTCATTGAAATTCGATCACCGCTGCGAAGCTTAGTATCTAATGTTCAGCATATCATATGAATTATTTAATGCATACAACAGAATTAACCCACACATACACATGTATAACTGTGCAGTTAGTAATTGTTGTGTTCCATGCAGGATATATTATAAAAACTGTATTTAATTAATCTACCCGTACAGTTTTATTGCTTTTCGACTTAATCTGCTTTCCGAACCGGTAGTATATTAGTTTTATATTTAATAATAATTCGTATATTTTTCCAATATTTTGTTTTTTTTTGCACTGTCATTAAATGTTCAGCTATTTCAAAATTACAATTTTCAAGCTTATAGTATGTTAGTTAAAAAATAATTATAAAATTCATCTCCACAGACATTTTTCATAGCGAGTAAGAAAAATGTTGCAATTTTATGATCATGTAAAATTACAAAACATAAAAAAAACTTATTTTCAATAGTAAAGGTAAAGCACGACTTACGCAAAATCCATTATATAAATCTATTTACATATAAAAGTTATACTGAACTAAAGGAAAACTAACTTAATGGAATACTTGAGTGACGTGTTCGTATCTAAGAAAATATATCAAAGCATATTCCCGAGATTTACCTAAATCTTTCTAACTTTATTCATAGTCCCTAGCTGGTACCCTTGTCAAGTGGACAGTACCGGCTTTCGAAATGATGTTCGTGGTTAGTTTGTTATTCAAATACCTTCATTCTATTGGGAGATAATGAATACGTCAGTTATTTGTGTCATTAAGGACAAATAGAGCTGACTATGTCAAATACTTGCGTTACGAAGCTTAGAGTACCTGTTGAGTGAATTGCTTTCATCTACCGATTAAATATTACGTTTTATCAAATATTTTATGGTATTAGGTAGGCTGATAAGGGGGCTATCTGATGGTAAAAGGTCACCACCACCAATAGACTTGACAATGTAAGAAATATTAACTATCCCTTACATCGCCAATCGTACTTGGGGAACTAAGATATTATGTCCCTTGTGCTAGCAGTTATACTTTTAAAACCGGCACACAACTATACCTAGTATTGCTATTTGGTGGTAGAATATATGGTGAGTAAGTTGCACCTAACCAGACGAACTGAAGGACACAAGACCCTATCACTAAATAAAAACTATTATCTTGGGTAGAATATGAAGTTAAGAAACAACTGAATATAACAAAGTTTGCTGATGACATAAATAAGTAGAAGAAGACATTGAAGTTTACAAAAGTACATGATACACCCATGCTTAACCGGCCTGTAAATTGCCCACTGCTGGCTTGTTCAACTCGTTGCCTCAATGCGGAGGATATTCATCATCATCGTCATCAACCGTTTGTCGTCCACTGTTGGACATAGGCGTCTCCAATGGCACGACACTGAGCACGATCTTCAGCTCTTAGTCTCCATCCGCTTTCAGCCACTTTGCACATATCGTCATTCCACCTAGTTGGAGGGCATCCTACGCTACGTTTGCCAAGGCGTGGTCTTCAGTCCAGAACACGTCTCATGTGGCAAACTCTCGATACATGCAGGTTGCTCACAAAATTTTCCTATACCATGGACGAGATAAATTACCGCAAACTAATCACATGAAAAATCAGTGATACTCGAGTTTGAATCTGCAATTTTCGGTTAAGGTTCACGTCTAAGCACTGGACCAACTTGGCTAGGTAATTAAATGTGTATATCTCAAAAGCAAACCTTTCAAACGTACACATTAATATCATTGTTATTATTGCATTAATCGCTTTAAGTAATTTCTAAGTTATATAAACCAACTCAAATAGAAGTAAATGTATGTCTTAGTATGATACAAGAGCAAGAACATTTAAGGATATCACCCAGGAGAGCAATTTATTTAATAACAAGAATATGAAATTCACGCTTGTCACGTCATTTATGGTTCAAATTTAATGCAAGTGAAACCGAGAAGCGCAGCGACACATAATATTATATTAAACTCACGAAACGAATTACATCTTCTGCTATAAGGTTTATAAGTATTGTTTTAATAGTTTTTTCAGCTAGGAATTACAAAAAAAAAACATCCTCATTTATCAGTTTAGATAGAGAGACTTAATAATATATCGTGTCCAACATTCATAATAAATAGTCTTAATAAAATAACTGACTCAATACATATCCTACATTTAAACAACGCGTTGTTGAGTACAAGAAGAAATTAAGAGTGCAATTACAACAAAAAAGGATATAATTGCAAGATGTCACATTACTGGGTGATTGCCTCATTTTTTGTTCAAGGCGTCTTTATAGTAATCGTCAGAGCTTCTAGCACCAAGCTGTGGATAAATATGATAGAATCACAACTCTCAGATAACGTTTTGTAATATTTTCTGTTATGCATGAGTTTTTGAAACATGTTGCGCACTTAAGAGCTGAGATAGCTCAGTTGTTAGAACACGTGGAACAAGCAAAACTGAATTGTTTAAAATTTATCTCGTGCTTGGCAGAGAAGGATAACATCGTAAGGAAACCTGCACATGTCAGATTAAAACCTGCCACTAAACAAACTTGAATCCAACTCACATTAGAGGAGCATGGTGGAATTAATCTTGTGAAGCTCATTTCACTTCAAAAGCTAGAAAAACTTTAGCCCAGCAGTGGGACATTTACAGGCTGTTACTTTTAATATTGCGCACGTAAATAGTGTGCCCAAATTGTTTGAAATTGATTGGAAACCCGCATTCTCTGGTTAATATCATGTTCCATCCGCTCAGTTCATTAAATTGGGAGATAACACCAGATCTTGACAAACAAACGTCAAAGTTCTAACAATAGATATATGTTCCAGATTGTACAATTTGAACTACTGTTTTCGTTATAAATTGTTCGACTGCTAAATAATAATTATATTATATATTGTATTACTTCTAATTTATATTATGCTTATATTCGCATCAGACCAAATGTTTATAAAAGTGTCTAATTTAAGTTCGAAAATAACCTACATACGAAAAGTTCAAGATTCATTACTTTCAATATAGTTATAAGAATCTCCAGAGTTTCATGGTATAGTGCGGTATTATACAAATGACTAAATAAACACATGAACCCATTTCCAAGACATAAAACAGAAAAAATAGCAACGCAAGCTTAATACAATTACTGGCTTTGATTATTTGATTAAAGCAAACGAGCCATCTGGTGATAAGTAATCATAATAGCTCATCGCCATTGGTTTAACACCATTAAAGATATAAGCCATCACACCCACTGTCAATACGCTGAAGACCTATAAACTCGCAGTATGCTTGGCGGTATAATTGGCTTAAGATTAGCCAGACTAGCTAATAAAGTATTTTTGGCGATAGAAAAAAAATTAACAGTACCCAGAGTAGCTTTTTTACCGCAGTGGAAAAACCCTTAAAAATAGACCCGGGTCTTTAACCAGTTTATGTGGGATTCTTAGCCATGGTCTGTCATTACCTACGTAAGTTGGAAGGTGACGCGTCGCTTTCTTCACATCATCCAGAGTATCTGATTAAGCACTACAACCCGTAAACGCTTGCGCTGCGATTAATTTTTTTTGGTTCTATAAACCACAGTGCCAGTTATAAAATAGGCTAAGTTTGAAAAACTTCTAAATATATGAATTTGACGAGCCGGTTGGCGTGGTTGGTGGATGCTTGCCTTTCACACCGAAGGTTGTGGGTTCGATTCCCACCCAGGACAAATATTTGTGTGCATGAACATGTCTGTTTGTCCTGAGTCTGGGTGTAATTATCTATATAAGTATGTATTTACAAAAGAAAAATAGTATATGTAGTATATCAGATGTCTGGTTTCCATAGTATTAGCTCTGTACAAGCTTAATTTGGGATCAGATGGCAGTGTGTGAAAAATGTCCCAGGATATTATTATTATTATTATAAAATATATACATATATATTTAACATAATAAAATTACAACATACGAGCAAAAGATTTAATTCAAGAATAAGAGACTGTTTTTCTTTCCTTTTATAAACAATTTGTAAGATTTGCAAGATGCAAGATGAGCACAACTTTATTGTTAATACTTATAAAAAAATAATTAAGAAACTCATTTCACTGATTCTGGTTATATAGGTCAAAAGAATAATTCAAACTAGTCAAAATAAAAATAAAAACATTATATAATATTCAAGTAACCTTAGAAAGCACTTTGTAATTGTAATTTTACACGATTAATCAAACGTAAAGCTGTCACCGATTTTAGATGATGATGACTGCAAAGAACCGTCAGCATTTACGATTACAGATTTACATTTAATTATTAATTGATTAAAAAATCTAAATTATAAGAAATAGTCTGTTTATAATCTGTATATGTTTTTTTAAATATTGAATAAATACTAAGTCATGAATTTATAGAACTGTTCATGTATTATAATATAATATTAAAAAACGAGGGAAAGTCACACGTTTAAATTAAAATATTTTATATATATAACAAAATAAGTAAACCGCCAAGCATTTAAAAAGCGAATCCATTTATTTTCATCTAATTATTAATTATAGCAGATATTATCAATGCAATTCATTAGAATATGTTCTATTTTTAAATTCAAAATAATCTTCATCTTATCATCTTGATAGATATATCTAATGAGACAATATGAAATAACTTTCATGCTAAAAATGTTAAGTTCATTTTATTTTATTTTACAATACAAATAATAATTAGGTAACTAATTCCAATTTTTAAAACTATATTTTCTCATCTCAATTAGTTTATAAGTTATTAATATATTCTTACAAAATCTAAATCAAATTTACTTACTTTAAAATCTTGATGCAAATAAAAATAATAGACACCACTTCCAAAACCACAATATTGAAAAGTTTCCACTTTATTTTCCATCAAAACAATATCAGTTTAGTCCAAACAAAAAAGTCCGGAAAAATATTCACGTTCCCGCCAAACTGAATCTCGGCTAACGAAACGTCCGCCTCCTATAACAGCTAGCGCCACACTGCCCTACGAATCCTACGGTGAGATGTAGCTGCAAATGATAGCGCGTTCGAAGTTTGAAAAGATAAGGGGCGAATCATAATGACTTTTTATATTTCTTGGGCGGGAACGCTGTTTTAGATTTGTTCTGAAAAATATTTTTACCTAAATTATTATAAACGAAAATTATAAATCTGAATATAACAAATTGTATATATATAGTTTAGTCTGTTAATGAGTACATTCTTGATACCACACTCCATAGCGTAACGATAAGCGTAGCGCGTGATCTTTGAATATAATATTATGACATTACGAAAACTTCATGTTACTTATGTAAAATAAATTTATAATTTATATTTAACACTATTCATTAATGTTTTCAATTTTTAAAAGAAAACAATTAAATAAGATTATTCAAAAAATATCAACATTGACTAGTATTAAATTTTAATTTAATTGTTACTTATTTATTAAAACTGAACTAAAAATAATTATTCACTATGTAAAACGCTCCGCTTATTAATAAAACCTTAACATAAAACCACGTGACAGCGTTTTGGCGCGATACAACCCTTCATCGTACAAATTGTGGACAACGGTAAAATATGATTCGAAATTTGGATGCATTTGACATTTAGTTCGGTGTAACGTGGGATAAGTTTTAATAATTATTTTCAGCCAGTTAGAAAGCGTTCACAATTTAAATGTTATTTTTTTAATGAGGTGTTTGTGAGGGTAAGTCACTGTAAAATATTTCTAACTAATATTTTAAATGCAAAAGTGAGTCTGCTTGTTGCGTTTTCACGTTCAACTACTCAACGGATCATTCTAAAATTTTGCAGATATTTTGTCAGAGATACAAAGAACTTACACAAGGTAACTTATAACCCCTCTTAGATGCACGCGAAGCTGTAAACTGTTTATTATATAATTAATCCTGTATGTTTTGAATAAATAAACTATCATAAATAACTTTTTGTTTACCCGAGTAAATGCATAAAATATTATGATAAGCGTCAGTAACTGCAAATCGTATGTATTACATTAAATATTATATCGTATACATTACATGTGATTTGACCTGGTAACATTAGTAAAGAATAATAATATAAAATTATAGATATTAAACACTATTTGCGACTCTTTTCATGCTTGAAGTAATTTCAACCAGTCCTTAAGCATTTAAGCCGATTTTAAAACATTTAATTAGATTAATCTACATCATTATATCATGATATGTATGACGTCACAGGCTACTATTGGTTAACGGTATCAGCCATTTTGTAAAAACATTTAAATACTTATATTATTATATTATATTATTCCAGTGTTGAAGGCACGAAACGAAACGATTATTTTTTTTAGTTATCGAACGTGACACCTTGTTAATAGTTATTTTTTTAATTCTCCAGAGAAAATTAGTATGCCGTCATTAAAACGCGAATACCGCACAAGTTTTGATTCGTAATTCATGAAACCATTAGGAACTTGCTGCAAACTTAAATCGACTTGCCTTGTACCGGTATACAAAGTTATAATAAACTTTACTAAATCTTGCCATTCGATTTACGACTCTATACTTTTCATGTAGATTTCATATTACAACAGTTGTGTATATTTTAACAGCAAATGTAAAATTGTTAGCAAGATCAGTACAAAAGTGACATTGACAGATTTTGCAGACTAATCATTTGTTTGAAGTTCGATATTAGTGTGGGTACCTACCCACACTAATATCTAGGTATTACACACTAATATATAAATATTAAGATTGAAACGCTTATTATTTTTAACGGTAACAAAATTTTCGATTATTTTTGACACCAAATTGACATTAGCTTGTTCAGTAATAAACCTACATCCAAATATATATTAAACCTATAATGAAATACTCTTTACTATAAACTATAAAATATTCAATTATAACGGCTTTCATGTTTATAAATATTGCATAGAATAATAAAGTTATAGTGTTATTTTAAAAGTTAAATCCGAATTAACGTTTTACCGAAATGGACCTAAATTATTAATGGAGGGCTTACATATACAGGCAATGGTAACAATATTACAGCCTATACGGCGTATTCAAGATAATTTATTTATTATGACGTAAAGTTTTTTTTTTTTTTTGTGTCTACACTTACTAGAAATAATTAAAAAATACCTTTGTCACATTTATTTATTCGTCGTTAATACACATGTGTCCGTGCATAGTAAATCTATGATTTAATTTTATGTATAGATAATGAAAATAATTTGAGACACGATTAATTAATGTTCCATTTATAATAAGATTTATAAACTGGTATTTTTCTCAAATTGTAATTTTTAATTAATCTTTTTCTACTACATTTAACTTAATTAAATAAATCTGATTACAATATTACTTTTCTTTTATATTACAGAAATTATGATCATTACATAGGATTTTATTTAAATTAAGATTATTAATTTTTATTATTTTAGTCAAATTTTAAAATAGTCCCTCCCGATTCCCACCCGACGCAAAGCTGCCCATAATGCAGGCCGCATTTCCGCGTTGTATGGCAATGGACAACCTTTGTGCCAAGTGTGACCCGGAGCGACTGTCAAATCCCCACTCTCTAAGGCGACAGCCAATTTCCCTTATTAAACTGAGGGCATCCGACCCCCAACATCCCGACGTCTCAACCGCTAGTGGCACAAATAAATATTTTTTTAAAAAGGGGGCATACTTCTCCCGTTTTCTCGCTGCTGCACTCTCAGCAGCCGCCCCAGCCGTCCGTGTTGTGTGGGCCAGGTGAGAGGCCGCGAAGGTATTGACACAGGTAGCATCCCATATCAAACTTCTTCCCCTTTGCCACGGGACCAGTGTCAAGCCATCCGGTCTCTTGCCATCGGAGCGACTGAGACCTGGTGGTTCCAGGACGCATGGGAACTTAACTGAATGATGTGAACGAATATAAGTTCATTTAGAAATCTTAGGTGTTAAAGCTGTTGCTTCTTACTCGTGTCGTGATCGTGATCGTGTCGGATTGCCGTCCTATCGGATTCTGAGAGCTTAGGAATAGAGGGTGCACCTGTGTTTGTGCACACACTTGTGCTCTATAATATGTGCTGCGCAGTCAGCTATATCTCTTGCATTTGGCCGCCGTGGCCGAAATCGGTCTGGACGACATTATTATGACAGAGAGAGTAATTAACTAAATACCAGTTGAACAACGTTTTACAATACAATCAGATATTCTGCCGCTAAGCAGCAATACTAAGTAATGTATTTCGGTTTGAAGGTCGAGTGAGCCAGTGTAACTACAGGCACATGAGACATAACATCTCAGTTCTCAACAGGAGACGCATTGGCGATATAAGGAATGATTATTATTTGTTATCTCGCCAATGTCTATGGGCGGTGATCATCACTTACCATCAGATGGCCCATTTGCTCGTCCGCCTACCTATAACATAAAAAAAAAATTATTAACTTAAATATAATGTTTATCTATATTTAATATTGATGATATTTACACTCGATTGTTGATAGTGAAAAATCTACCATTAACTTAGAAGTAAATAGCCCGAGAAGAGCATACAGCGAAATTATATTTTTTATTTCCAAAAAAGCCTCAAAGCGATCCTTTCATTCTAAACTTGATAATATATAGAAAATCTCAATTCTAATATATAATAATATGAAGTATATTATTTAATATGAAGTATTAATTATGATATATATTATATTAACGTATATATGACATAAAGTATTTTAATATCAGTCATTAGTAATACTCATATTGTCACCCCAGTTAAGCGTGAAACTTGTCTACAGCTCCTGTGGCTAGATTCCAAGAGCACCTGATCGAAATTACGAACGAAGTTCACATTGTTAACTACGAAAATTGAAGCTATTGTAACGTGAACCTTCAACATTAATCCTGTGTGCGTTTACGTAAGTAAATAAAAATGTAACAGTATGTAAATTTCAATGTGTATTGTCAAAATGATAAAGGCACCCTGTCCATGATTGGTATGAATTAACATCATCATCTTCATTTAATAAATAAGTACAATTATCCAAAATTTATATTTGAATCTCGCGCCATTATTGACTTTATCAGTGTTGCCAACATAATAAAATCAAATCAAAACTCACTATATTATCGTATAAGCAATAGTTATTTGGTAATTTTAATAAATATATTAATATTTATATTGGACTTTTAAACAAATAGTTTTTAATTATTTAAACATATACCTAATCTATTAAATATATACTATCCGGATGTGATTTCATTAAATAAAAATTATAAATGTAAAGAACACCAATGGATTTTATTATTTATTTACTCATTTATCAAACAAAGTCTTACTAAATGAGAATCTAAAAAAATAATATTGATATATAATAAATTCATTCATTCACACATACATAGACGAAACCAGGATAGAAGAAAAAAAATCTGAATTCTAATGAAAAGTCTAGACGATTTAAAACCGATTCGTCAGATGCGGGCCAACCTTAACTCAATATTTGATTTGTACCAAATGAAATTCTTATACATTATGAGCAGTCGCATTTAAGGCCTAGGACTCATTTTAAAACTTATTTTATTTCAATTTAATACTTAACTTTATTAAAATTACCAAAAACCTATTACTTATACCGTGTATTAAGGATGATTTGATTTTTCTATGAAAACACTTAGAAAACTGTCGATATCGGCGCGTGGTTCAAAATATTAATTTGAAACATAATTTTTTATTATAAGCTTTTATTTAACTTGCAATATTTGTTAATTGTAATCATACAAGCTGAATTAGAACTACTTCCTCTCATCTTAAAGTTCAATTTACTTGACAATGTTAAGCATAACTTGATTGGCACCAAGATTGGCTCCAGATGAACTCCTCAACGGTCACTATATTATTAAATATCGGACACTAACTAGGCTCAATCTCAAATATTTTTAAATCAAAATAGATAAAAGAAATTTAAATTACAAATTAACAAACGCTTAAAACTTAATTATATGTGTACATATGTACGTTCATCGGTTCCAATATCACGAGCAAAGAGCTAACAACAGGTCAGGTTCCCCAATAACAGCAACAATGGCGAACTTGAGACCACCAGGCAACAACTCATTCCGAAAACAGTATTATAATGTTTCCTCGAAACAAAATTTTCTTTTTTTTTATTAGAAAAAATAATCGATTTATCGATTTGACGAATAATAAATACTCATACAATCAAATAACAATGGCAATGTTATAAAAAATATTTAGTTGTTTTTTTTTTAAGTTTAGTTTAATATAAAACCTTCGTGAATACTTCCCCTAACCAGACAAATTTAGGTTATTACTTTTGTAATTTAAAATCACGGTTCCTAATATCAAAGCTGATTTATTTAAACAAGATATTTGTGATATTGCTTCTGGCATTCTAAATTTAAATTATGACCGATCGTTCGAAAAATAATAATTACGACCTTGATGTATGTTAAAAAAAAAAGAAATAAACATTTCTAAAAGAAAACCTGAATTATATTGTTATACAATAATATATTATATAAAGAAACATTTTTACATTATCTTAGTAGTTGTAATTAAAAGCTTTTTTTTATATATTCAATTATCTAAATGTCGACTATTTATTTTCTTTGCATTTTTTATACAGGCATGGAGACTGAGAGCTGAAAATCGAGCTCAGTGGCGTGCCATTGGAGAGGCTTATGTCCAGCAGTGGATGACGAAGGGTTGATGTATGTATTTGTTTTGAAATCAGTCTCCAATACGTATGTTTACATACTTCCTTCTATAGAGATGCTTAAAATTTATATTATTTTAAATAAAGCTATGAAATTTATGAGACTATTAAATAATCATATAAATACAAAATTAAACATAAACAAAAATATTTTACACATCACATTTTAATATTTCCTCAATTATACCAACGATTCTTAAACGCAAAAACTCGATTTAAGTTGCTTCAAAAGTTGGGGATAAAGTCATGAATTACGAATCAAACTTAAACCACAGCCCAATATATAACTGCCAGCTTCATCATTTTCATAGAATAAAAAAAACAATTGAAACAATTTCACATAATAATAATCACATACGGGCGCCGCATTTGAGCAGCGTAACAGAAAATGCATCAAACCTCAATTGGCCACTAGCTTCCGGAACTAAAACGATTATGACTGTAGTCTCTGTAGTTTCACTGCCTCGTTGGTCTAGTGGCTACATATAAGGCCACAGACCTGGAGATCCTGGGTTCAAATCCCAGGTCGGGCCAATAAAAAATTATTGAGTTTTCAGTCGAAAATTCTCAGTAGCAGCCCGGAGTCTGGAAGATGGAAGTGTATTCACTTTCGTGCCTCGGAAAGCACGTAAAGCCTGGTCGTTGGTCCTGCGCCTGAACTCTTTCCGGTCGTATCGGATTGCCGTCTCATTGGATTATGAGAGTAAGGGAATCGAGAGTGCACCTGTGTTTGCGCACACACTTGTACATTATAATATGTCCTGTGCAGTTGGCTAATCTCTCTTGAGATTGGCCGCCGTGGCCGAATACGGCCTGGAGGACATTATTATTGTTATTAGTTTCACTGACTGACTTATCTATTAGTTTATGCCCGGTTTACATTATTCCAGTCCAGCGATCTAGTCCAGTACTGGATTGCTTACTGGAAAAATGTAAACCGGCACTGGAATGAACTGAATCATCATCAGTTCATTCCAGTGCCGGTTTACATTTTTACATTATTCCATATAAAATATAAAAAAATATAAAAAATATAAAAAAATTCGAGATGTTGTCCTACACCGCATTGCGTGTGAAAAATATGATATATTTACTTGTTGGTAGAGCTTCGTGCTTTATGCCCGGTTTACATTATTTCAGTCCAGCGATCTAGTCCAGTACTGGATTGCTTACTGGAATAATGTAAACCGGGCATTAAGCACGAAGCTCTACCAACAAGTAAATATATCATATTTTTCACACGCAATGCGGTGTAGGACAACATCTCGAATTTTTTTATACTAAGAGTACTTATACTGAATTGAGATTCTTAAAATAATCCGTACGCTCCTGGAACAATCACAAATTATAAACAAAAAAAAAACTTAAATCGTATATAATTACTGCTATTTATAAACAAAATATAAAAAAAGGAACAGGCTGCTTGAAGACTATGTTATAGAGAGTAAGAACAGCCATTAAAAACTTGGTCTCTCATTTTTATTTTTATGCAATAATAATAGAATTATGAAACCATTTACTGATTTAAAAATGGAACGTTTTTTTCTCAATACTTTAATCGCAAAATATAAAACAGTATAAAAGCCACATTGGGGAAAGTTGGTAACCATTGTTGGTAACGAGTTGGTCCCAATTTGAATTCAAGAAAATCTTAAAAAGTATAACCGCCAACATTTCCAATACTTATTAAAACTTCACATTGCTTGAATAATATTACACAAACTTAAATCGTAAGGTTCAAAAAGATATCGTTTTATTTCTCAATTTATATTTACTGCGGACTCGGTTCAGTTTGAGTGGAGTTTCAGAATTGAACCTATAAAAAGTCTCGCTTTGATAGATCTCGCGTTTTAAGTACTCGGAAACTTTATTTAATTCGTACGTAAAGACTCGAACTTCGGTTCAGAGTCACGTTCTCCATTATTTAACGAAGTTCAAACGAAGTTTTACTAACAATATTAAAATACATACTACAAAATATATATCTTATATTAATGCAGGTTATTGAGGATATTTTTGCTCTATTTGAATGGTCTTTGGCTTCAAATATATTTCTTAACTGACCAGCCGGTTGGCATGGTTGGTAGAGACTTGCTTTTCACGCCGAAGGTTGTGGGTTCGATTCCCACCCAGGACAGACGTTTGTGAACATATTCTTAAATAGTTTATAATTTATCTTCTGCTGAGAAGTGAATGAAAACATCGTATGGAAACCTGCATGTGTCGAATGTATGTTATAATATGGCTATTAACCAATCAACATTGGAGCAGCGTTGTTAAGCTGCCTTCTACTTCTACCTCACAAGGTTGCCTTATCCCAGCAGGGGGACTGTGAGACATTTATCTTTAAAGGTTTAAGAAAGTTTTCATATTAGCATTACATACAACTCACGCTCTCATAACAAAACAATGAATATTTAACAAGAATATATTAAATAATAAATCGTATTAAAAATTCTCAAGCATACAATACATGAAAAATTTAAAAGGAATTCAACTTACATTACGGTATGAAAGCTGCTTTCAAAATTCAATGTTTTAGCATTTCCCAGAGGCCGGGTATGACTTCATTGCAATTTCAGATGCAAACATCGTAGGTTTACTTTACGTGAAATTGTTGGAGGTATTTCGAGAGCATAACATGTCAAAACATGTTACGTTTAGGTATATTTCATATGCCATTTCTGTTTTTTTTATTATATTTATACCGTTCTATAGCCTACATACAGAAAACCAGTTCAAAAAACCTTTTACTTAATTCAGGTACTAAAATAACACAACATAGTCGTATATTATATTTTTAGCACCACTAGGAGTGTGCTTATTATAATCTAGCACAGTTTAGAGTAAATATATAGTAATAGTAAAAATATTATATATTTGTGCTATATGAAGAGCGAGGCCTTCTGGTTTTTTATACTTCATAGAAAGTTTCTGCCCTATCGGAACATCATACTGTCTAAGTACACTGAAAATCTGACACGTGGACCCGTATTGGAACAGTGTGGTGGAATAAACTCCTAAACATTCTTCTCAAAACAGGAGAGGAGGAGGCCTTAGCCCAGCAGTGGAACATTCACAGGCTGTTACAGTATCGGATGCATAAATATATATATATTAATACATTTTCATTTCGTTTCAGTTAAATCTTGGGTTAACTTAATTTTCATCCACCACCAGCAATTTTGCGGATGTCGTAAGTACTATCTTGAAGGTGTAAAAATTCAAATATACACAATTACACAATGTGTAATATAATGTATAAACATTAACATTTATAAGTAACAGCCTGTGAACGGTCCACTGCTGGGCCAAGACGTCCTCTCCTTTTTTGAGGCGAAAGTTTGAAGCTTATTGTGGAATACACATGTGGCAGAATTTCAGTGGTACTTGCTCGTGCTTGAACCCACGATTATCGGTTAAGATTTACGTGTTCTAACCACTAGGCCATTAGGCTCGGTTTAACATTTATAATTTTTTTTAATGTTTTATTATTGTCTCCAAAGATTTGTTGTCCGTGCCATTGGTTTAGATTAGACTTTTGGTGATTCGATTTGTCTTCGATTTTTTATTTCAAGTTAAAATATCACAATCAATATATTTGGATTGCATTTTTTTTTTCGTTTTGTATTCATTTTATTTTGTGTAATCTGTCTTCCTTATTGTATAATATTTATAATGTTAATAGCATTCATTTGTCTTGATTTCTTACGGGTACTACATTTGTTGATAAGTGATGATTACATTGAAATATACAGACGGATTTCGGTCACGACGGCCAGTCTCAAGAGAGGTTAGCCAACTACTCAAGAGATATTATAGTGCATAAGTGTGTGCGCAAATACATAAAAACCCAATATTTTTAATATTGACCCGATCTGTGAATTGAACTCGGGACTTCCGGGTCTGCGGCCTAACTTCAAGCCACTAGACCAATGAGGCGTAACAGAATATTAGTACACAAAATCTCAATAAAAACAAAAAAAATTACTCGCATATAATGCGCATATTCTATAAACTATCCCAAAGTCGTTTAAAGGTTTCGAATAATGTTGATTCAAAGATACAAAAAAACTTAACTAGATATCGCTTAAATAATTGGCTATAAATAACCACATCCTCATTCCGAAGTGAAATGCAATAAAATTTTACGTCTGAAATAATCGTAAAGTAAAATTCGAATCGAATGTTTTAATACTTTACGGTATGTTTGATAAGAAAATCCATACCTTATTAAATTTTTCACAATCGCTCCCCACTTCTACTTAATTGTGGATATGCAAACAATCTTGTTGTTCCATTTCTGTTTTTCTCAAATTTTACTCTCAATTCTCGTCGATTATTGAAGTGCCGCTTGAGAAGTTACAATTGAAAAAATATGTTTTTAATGTGATTTACTATCCTGTTTATAGTTTTGTTAAAATAATCATTTTTATTGCCATTTTTCAGTATGAAGAAATAGTGAGCGAGTGTAATATATATGGCAAGGTACGTTATAACATTAGATAACAATATATGTATACTACACACCTTAATATGTAGTTAATATTAGAAGAAACCATGTTTCTCATAATATACAAAGTAGTGCTTATCACAATATTCTGTTTACTGACTTTGGGTGAAAAGGTACTAATCATGATTTAGTTTTCCAATTATCGATCAAAATCAAGTTGGGAACTTAGGATACTAAAGATTTATGCGACATTTAAATTCAATTCGTCGTCGTCAATCACGTCCGTTTGTGGTAGGGTGACTAAATATTTATGAGGAGAAAACTTTTCGTAGGTTAAAATTACATTATAAAAATGTTACGTTAATATGTTTTAAATATAATAGTGAGAATCTAAAAGATGCCTGAACATTTTCAGGTCATGTTTAATTACCATCCTACTAGATTATCAGAGTGAGAGAAAAGAGACTGCGAATATATTTGCGCACATAAAAGTGTGTGTGTTTTGTGTATAAGAAGTCCTGCGTAGTTCGTTAATCTCTCTTGAGATTAGTCGGCGTGGCCAAAATCGGTCTGAAGCTACATAAGTTGTCATCATTCACTTGCTCTTGTCCTGTTTATATGAGATCAGCGTAATGTGTGACACACAATGCCAATGAAAAAGGATTTGACATTTTAAAGTTTACCTGTATCTCGAGAATACTTTCGCTTAGCTTTTGTTTCCCTACGGCCATACAGGATGCTAAGGCGGGTAGAACTATTCCAATTAATCGGTGCACTTAAAACTAATGTTTCCTTTAACCGGCTCTTACGATACCAACGGGTTGAAATAAGTGTCTCTTTTGTAATCTCTCGGAAACTAAACATTGACACATACATAAATGTGTTTTCGAAAAATAAACTGCAGATTCTTTTTCTTAACATAATATTTTTTGTTATAACTATTTTATTTTAGAAATGAATATAATTTGATAGGCAATTTTGGAAAACGCTTTTAACTATATTTTATCAAATAAAATTGAGATTTAAAAGTCTTTCAAGTACTAATCGGACTGACGTAGGCGTTTCGTACTATTATGATAGAAATGTTAAAATCCTTAAAATATAAAATCCTAATATTGCGAGAGAAAATTGTTTAGATTAAAGTAAGAATAATTATAAATAAAAAATGAGTAAAACGACCACCCCGACACTCGATACCAGTGTACAAAAACATGAATCAGTAGAAAACAAATATTTCTAAAAACAATCCTAAGCTTATTCCATGTAAAACTGTAATAGATAATATTTTCAACAGTGACAAAACTGTTTGCGAAATTTCATCTCAATTGGTTTTTTATTTTTATGGAGATCTTGAGTTGATTTTTTTTTTCGTTATATTTTCATATTTGCATCGATTTTGTTTTTTTTGTAATGCAAAGCTAATGTCAATGATTCTATAAACTCAATTGGTTACTAAGTTCTGCTTAGCAAATTAAACAGAAGTATGTTAATTAACAATGCCTAGAAAAGAATTATTTCCTAAATATGACGTAAAATATTATAGAACATATTACTAGATATAAAATATGTTTTGAAAGGATCCAAATGAATTTTATACAGAGAATAATTCATGGAAAATCGTCTGATTATTTAAAAATAAAATTATAAATATAAAGGCATTTTTATAATAGGTATATAAAGCTTATCTATACGTTTTGATATCGTTCTATAACAAATGGGGTTCCTATTGAATACGAACTAAAATGAGTTCATTAGAACATCTCATTCCCTTGAGTTACGTTCCAGAACCGTCAAGAATTCAACCCCTTCAGAATCACGGTCAAAGTTTCGACAACTTATATTGGCATTGATAGCTTAATCTATTAAGACGCCTTACTACTGAAATAGATGATATTATTAAGAAACAAGATAATAGAATTAAAATTATTCTACATCAAGTTAGTTTGAATATATTAGTATTCTTAAGAACTTATGATAATGAACGTATAATTTTTTTTTTATATAATCAGCGTAAAGTTATCTTCTTTATGATACATGCCTTGACTATTCATCTGATTATGATGAGACCTGGTGATGAGTTCTGCATACGTCAGCGAAGGCCCTGGCTCAAAAAACAATTTGTATGTACTTTCAATAAAATATTTAATGCAGATCCTTCAACGCGTGCGAAGCCAGGACTGGTAACTGATAAGAAATAAAATTGAAACTCACGTATTCTATCTACTGGAATATCTCAACTCAAATTAATTAAAATTATTATGTACTATAGAATAAAAATTAATTACGTCATAGATGTAGTACGATGCTTATTATTGCTGAGTATTAAATCTTTATCTCCAAATTATAGTAAGTCGAAGACTTCATTTATATTATTATATTAGGACAGACGGGCAAATGGGCCACCTGCTAATGAGTGGTCATGCTGTACAATATCAATGCGCCACCTACAATAGGTACTAAGATGTTATATCCTTTGTGCCTGTAGTCACACTGACTCATTCTTTTTTTTTATAGAATAGGAAGGTGGACGAGCATATGGGCCACCTGATGGTAAGTGGTCACCAAACGCCCTTAGACATTGGCATTGTAAGAAATGTCAACCATCGCTTATAGCCAATGCGCCACCAACCTTTCTGTTCCACGTTGAAATTCCTCCATCCAAGACGACGGAGATAATATTAATCACGTCATGATGTCTGCTACAATTTCTCGCGATAACTGCGGAATATTTTATTGTGATACTTTAAAATGTCATTTACAAATTGAGGACTATAAGGTTGAAGTATGACTTTGAGATTTTGTAAGCAGAAATTCTTTATTAAAATCCTTTGCAAATATTCTTCAATCTACTTTAATGTCGTTTTTATGATTCTATTTTGTTGTAAAACCATAATCTCTTAGATACGCCGTAGCACTCAGTTTTAATTTCGATTATAGAATAATAATATTAATTAGTCTTAAATATTCAATAATACATAATATTATATTAAGAATAATTGGTATATGTTACGTGTCCCAGTGATTAGAATACGATTGCGGCTTAAAACCAAGTAAGTACAAAGCGACGCAAGAAAATCACGATGTTTTCCTTCACCGCAGAGCACGAGATTAATTATATACAACACAAACACATACAAATTAGTGTTACTTAAAACTTGAAGGGATTAAACCTATATACTTCAGTTACGATTTAGGCGTTCTAACCACTGGGCTATATCGGCTCCCCTATATTGACAAATAAAACAATAATGATGACGTAGCGGAATTCCAACCAATGGCATAATAGGATTTAAAATTCACATTACGTTTCATTGTACAATGAGAATTCGTTCAACTGATAATCATTAATACGTAAATATTCATATTCGAGCCGATTTCCATGTTCATATTAAATACGAATAGAATTGGCTGTTTGTCGGAAATGGGATTCAGTTCGCTAATTGTGGAGATTAGCTTTACTTCATTTACATTGATTAATGACAATGTATATATTTGTTAATACACGTGACGTTTAATGCGTTTGAGAAATAAATTAATTAATTTGCTTGGAAAATTCATATTATTTCTTCAGCTCATAAGGCTGCATACTTACTGGTGGTAGAGCTTAGCTAAGCTCGTCTGTGTAGGTACCACCTACTCATCAGATATTCTACCGCAAAACAGCAGTACTTGGTATTGTTGTATTCCGGTTTAAAGGATGAGTGAGCCAGTCTAATTACAGGCACAAGGGACATAACATATGTTCCCAAGGTTGGTGGCGCATTGGTGATTTAAGCGATGGTTAACATTTCTTAAATGCCGATGTCTATGGGCATTGGTGGCCCATATGCTCGTTCGCCTTCCTATTCTATAATATATATAATTATATAGTTCCTCGATTCAAGTCCATCAGTAAAAAAATATTGGGTTCTATAAAAAAAAAAAAATAAGTTGCAGCTTGGAATTTGGAAGTAAGCAGTGTAAACATTCAGGAATGTCCCTCATAAATATGAAATAAACTTGTTATAAATAACTTGTAATTGTTGTGTTCCGGTTTGAAGATGAAAAAGCCAGTGTAATAGGCATAAGGAATATTTAAGTTCCCATGGATGTAATAGGCATAAGGAATATTTAAGTTCGCATGTATTGGCGATGTTAGAAAAGGTTAATATTTCTTACAGTGTCAATGTTATTTATATATATATATAAACCCTTTCCAGCTTAACATTAGATTAACAAATACAACATTTTCAATTTACGCATATTTCTTTAATGAATGCCCATAATTTTATAGTTTTCGTATAATTTATTAATGGTTAAAACCATATTAATTGCCACTGCAAATCACTTGGACGCGATCCCACATTGATTAACGATTCCTAGTACGTGTATTAATTATAATTAATGTATGGTAATAATATATACTTTATGGATAGTTAGTAATGTATGAATTATTTGTCATATCACATACGATATTATTGAAAAATAAGCAATATGGTTGGTTAATATTTTAAAAACTAAATAAAATAATAAAAATATAACCATGTCTTAACGATTTATTTGTTACTTTTATCAGTATATTAAGCAACTCGACTGCCTCATTGGTCTAGTGGCTTGATGTAAGGCCGCAGACCCGGAGGTCCTGGGTTCAATTCCCAGGTCGTGCTATTAAAAAGTTACTGGGTTTTTCTGTCAGAAAATTCTCAGTAGCAGCCCAGAGTCTGGAAGTTGGAAGTATGTACGCTCCCGTGCCTCGAAAAGCACGTAAAGCCGTTGGTCCTGCGCCTGAACTCTTTCCGGTCGTGTTTAAATTATTATTATATTAAGCAAATAATATACACGATTGTATTGTATTGACACTGGTAATGTAAGAATAATAATTAACCACCTCTTACAATATCAATAAGTCGCTTTACCAACCAGCCACCAACGTTTCAACCAACATTTCGTAAGCAAAACTCGGGAACCAACTTCTTGATCTGCAGCTTTATAAGTAGCCAAACCAACTAAGCATAATCATGTAAATAAATAAAGTCACAAAGCCTGTAACGGCTTTAAAATATACTGATGTGTAAAATCTGAGCACTCGGTACAGACGATTAAGCGTAAGGTTTCGAGAGTCAGATGATGTCAGCGTAAAATTTATTCTTGCATGTGCATTAATGTGTGAGTGATTTCCTCAAACGACTTTTGATAGTTGGAAGTTAAAAGATAAGCCGAGACACGAGAGACGAGACTTTCTCGTTTACATTATTATTTAGGAATATTTATAAAGTAAAATAAAGGTCTCACTAGTGGGCTAAGGTCTCCACTCCCATTGAGAACCTTTCTGGTTCGCTTTTTCCGCAACGCTGTTGTCTGCGTTGGTAAGCACATGTGGTGGACTTTTTTATAGGTTTTCTCATAATATTTTCCTTCAGCACCGAGCATCACATGAATTATAAATTAAATACATAAAAACTCAGTAATGATTGACCGGGTTCGAAACGAGTTCTTCGATTTAGATTGACGTACTCCAGCCACTGGGTAGTCTAGGCTCATAAATATATAATTTTAATAACTTTAATTATAAAAACTCAAAAACACAAGGACAAATAGCATGCGTAGCTTATCAGTGAGAATCCCTAACTGTTCCACAGTTGTTCAGAGGTCTCCTCTTTTATTAAGAAGAACATTTTGTTCCTATTTTACTTCGCTGTTCCACGTGTGGCAATATTATATTTGACAGGTGCTGGTCTCGTGATAATCGTTACCTTTTTCTGCTAATCACTAGATAAATTATAATTAAGAAGATAAGAGAAAAACCGGTGTATCTTTACCAAAAATGGTGGGTTTAAATCTCAGAAATGACGTCTATATTATTCATATTGATTTGTGTTTTGGGTTGTCTGTTAGCTAGCTAACCAAAAGTCAACCTCTAGTGCACATTAATTAGCGGTAAACAACTTCTGTGCTATTTTCTAGTGTTGTAAAATAATGTTTAAATTAAAAAGTATAAAAAAATAATGGAACGTGTTGTGCAAAAATGTTCCAATTCACAGAAAATTATAAAATATTCATAACATTATATAAAGTGTCAATGTCACTATATATTATCGTCTCTCTATTAAATCTTAAGAACTCTTATTAGTGTTTCTATGGAATAGACCATTTCTGTCAAAACATAGTCCATTTCATTTCGTGATTGTGTTCTATGAAAATGTTTATTCATAAACTGGCAATTGAGCAATAAACGTGGTTATAAAAAACTAAATCCTTTTCCTCAATACAAGATAATGCCAATGCTCAGAAGTGGGATTTTGGATTTACTTTAAAGACACATAAATCACAAGAAACGAAAATCTCATATGAAAGGCATTATGTAAGACCAAACTCGTGAAAACGGTCGTGAAAGGTCAGTGATTGATATGCGTCATTGAACATAATAATTATAACATTTCAAGAATATAGGAATCAAAATGGTATATCACCATAAGTTAGTTGTCAACATTTCACGGGTGAGTAATGAAGTTCTTAGTATATAGCACTACTGTTTAATATCATCACTGATTCGCTTTGAAATAAATTCAATAACTATAGATTACTTCGTTAAATTCTCTTGTATTATATATCGTGATATTCCACAATACCGGCTAGCTTCATTCAACTTCATCCAATAGAATCCCGGGAGGCGTCAAGGAACTTTTGACAGTTGAAAGTGAACCGATAAGCTGACAGCTCGCTTCGCTATTACCTGGAGATTATCGTTTAGATAATAAATATATCCTAAGAAAAATATTATCATTATTCATTGTCTTTTATTATACTTTTATTAAGTCATTTTTTGAAATGTATACTGACTGCGTTTTGTTTAAAAAAATATATAATAGAAAGGTGAAGATCTAAATTCTATATTTATTAGAAACCATTGACTATAAAACATAAACTAAGATAGTAGTAAGCAGTTAAAAAAGGTATTTTATTATTTAATCGTTTTACAATGGCTGTAATATCCTGGGACAAATGCAGAGGTTGTTCTATGAAAACCAGACAACTGATATACTACATATACTACTTTTCTTTTGTAAATACATACTTATATATACTTATATAGATAGCTACACCCAGACTCAAAAGACAAACAGACATGTTCATGCACACAAGTGTCTATGCCGAAAGTTACCTCACGAAGTTTTCCTTCACCGTCAAGCACGAGATGAATTATAAATACAAAATTTTTAATCGAACCCACGAACTTCGGCGTCTAAGGCAAGTACCAACCACGCCAACCGGCCCGTCATTATTCTTTTTTACTAAATACATACACACCTTCCCGCGGTGGTTTTGTGCAACTAAGCCAGAATTTAAAAAAAGTGTTATTTCTATTATATTCATATCTTTGCGTGATAATATTTTTTTTTATTTTTTATTAAAATGTCAGTATAGTGTTCCATTAAATAAATGAATAGAAAGGATAACGTTTAGAAAAATAAATTAGGCAATGCTCTAGCTCTGAATATCATATTAATAAAGATTGCAACATTATTTTATGTTAAAAATGTATATAACATGACATATGTAAAAACAAAAAGAAAGAAAGAAAGAATACAAAACAAATGTTATTTAAAAAAAAATCAAATAATGTATTGTGATCGTGGGTTCAAACCCGGGTAAGCACCACTGAATTTTCATGTGCTCAATTTGTTTTTATAACTCATTTCGTGCTTGACGATGAAGGAAAACATCGTGAAGAGACCTGCATGTGTCTAATTTCATTGAAATTCTGCCACATGTGTATTCTACCAACCCGCATTGGAGCAGCGTGGTAGAATAAGCTCCAAACCTTCTCCTCAAAAAGGAGAGGAGGCCTTAGCCGAGCAGTGGTGCATTAACAGGCTGTTACTGTATACATTGATGTTTTGATTAAGAAAATCAAAATAGATGTTAATATCTAAGCGTGTCATATTTCAATAAAACTGTATATAAAATATCAATGAATTTATATAGCTATTTATATACTAACATTTTAAATGAGATTTCTGTCTACTTATTACCTCACGGCTAAGCTATTGAACCGATGATAATGAAATTTGACGTTATGATAGCCTGGGACCTAAATAAATAGAGAAGTGTATAATCGTCTATCAATTGTTTTTCCTAACCAAAAGTCA
This sequence comes from Nymphalis io, assembly GCF_905147045.1. Classification (NCBI taxonomy): domain Eukaryota; kingdom Metazoa; phylum Arthropoda; class Insecta; order Lepidoptera; family Nymphalidae; genus Nymphalis; species Nymphalis io. The sequence continues at coordinate 7,659,955 of NC_065910.1, read as the reverse complement.
TAAATTAATGAAACTAAGCTCAAAGATTTTCTTTTTTGGAGGATGTGTTAAATTCAACGCTACGACCAACGCGTATATAATTTAGAATAACCTAACATTTATTTAAGTTATGTTGATTATAAATTTTGTTTCAATGTATTTAATTTCGCGATATGATTTTTTTTTACAACTAACAACATTAAAATGATTAGACTTTTGTATAAATAGCGATGTATTTACAATGAACGATTATAATTATTGTTGAACTTAACAGGGTGGTTGCCTGTTTAATAAATATTGTTTATAACCAACCAACACAATACTTCTTTCGCTATCCGGGCCCACCTTCTGTTTCAGATGATTTTAACTTAGCATCTAATGCGGACTAGGAAGCTAGAAGCGAAACGAACTGACTTGTAGTTCAGACAAAGGCCTTATTTTACTGAATCACATTGATTCATATACTAAACTTCAGTAACTGTGATTTGAAAACATGAGCAAATCATCAGTACCGAAATTCTGACCAACATTTAGACAAGTCCTATAAAACAAAATTAAAATATATATAAAAAAAATACATTTCATAGAAAAGGAAGCAATGAAGTGACAGAAATTTAATTATTTTTCATTTGTGCTTTCAATTAATCTCACGCTCGGTAGTTAACGTAAACATCGTTAGACAATCTGCATGTGTTGGATGATGACGATGGAACAGCGTGGTGGAGTTAGCTCTTAAACATCTTCTTAAGATGGGAAGATACTTTTTCATAGTCGTGGGGTAGGCTTTTTAATAGCAGAGTTTTTAATAGTTATTATAAAAACCTCCTCCATTAAAAAAAAAAAAACATAAGATATGAATCAACTTTCGTGGTAAAGCGATGTCGAAAGCTATCAATGATATTTCAGTGAAATATATTTTTTCTTTCTATATTTACCTAAGCATTTACCTAATTCTCTCTTTATTTGAAAAAAACTAAAAAACTCTTTATTTACCTAAGTATGATAAAGAGCGATATTTTAATAATCAATTTTGATAAGGAACTCAAAATGAAAATTTCACACAATACTTTCTTAGAATAAGTTGAAAAAAATATCACCATTTTGTGACGTCATCTACATTAATCAATTTCCATTTCTATATCACAAATAAAAATAAAATCCTCGTGATTGAATTTTAGCCAAGGCGGCAAATCTCAAGGACTAGCCAATTGCGCTCTATTCGCTCACCCTCATAAGCCGACGGGACGGCAATCTGACACGACCGGAGAGCGATCAGACACAGGACCAACAGCTTTACGTTTCTCTCATCGGGCTGCTAGAATTTCTTGACAATACCAAATATATTATCGGGGTTCGATCCGGGGTTTGATCCCAGAATAACGAAGCCTGCAGTTTTATTACACTAAGATAGCCACTATACCAATGGTGCAGCTATATATCTGTCTCAAAACTTCAAATGCGCGCTGTTTATATCGTAATCGATATTTATTAAAACTAATATTATAAATACGAAAGTAACTCTGTACGTCTGTTATGCTTTTAAGGCTATGCCATTAAACTTATTTTGATAAAATTTGTTATGAAAAACTTGATGGTTCAAGTTTTTCTAGTACAGATGTAAGCTACATTTACCTAATACCCGCCCGTGTCCTCCTAAGACGCGGGCGAAGCCGCGGGCGATTACTAGTATAATATATATACTGAAATAATAACGAACAAATAAATTTATCGTATATGCAAGGTCCTAGGGCATATATTTAGTAAATAGCTACATGAATTTCATTTATTATTCCTCAGCCCATGGTGGATAAAATCGTTTTCTTGTTAACCAAATGGTTTTGAAGATTATTGCTGCATTCGGCTATATACTTATTGTTTAAAAAAAACAACACGAGAGACCTCATTATACAATTTCACAAAGCTACTACTAAAAATTCACTAACCCTTTCTAGAAATTAATAATTGAACCCGCAACACCGACTAAGATCTTCTATATACATACTAGAGCATCACAGTGCTTATCAAAATGTACAATTTTAATCACTTCATCACACCACATCAAACAAATGCATATAAAACCCACCAGTTGTTCCTAGAGAGACAACGAGCGGTCGATAGCAATTTCAAAATGGCGTAGTTTTAAAATGAATGATCCAATATAACTCTTAATCGTAATGCGACCAACAATACTCTATTGTCTCATCTCTCTTGATATACAGACGCGCCTTGCAGCCGACACGACAGCAGAATGCGCGGTCTTTTAATATTTCTTTAAATGTGTCTGTTTTTTTTTTACTTCCTTTCTCTCACTCTATACCGAAATATATTATTAGTAAAGCTTCGGAGTGATGTTACAAGGTCGAATTTTAGTGCATCGTTTCTATATGAAACGGATGAATGGAAAAATTCTGACGAAAAAGCTATCGCTTATATTAAATTTGCTCAGAATAATTTTTTATTTGTTTGAAATTTCAATGTTTTTTTTTTGCACGCTAATTTATTTAATAAAGTGCAATTATATTCGCTAAGGGAGTCGAATGAATGACGCAGCATATCACAGAATACTTAAAAATAGAGAGATAACGAGAAATGTTTTTAAAATAAAATGGTCATTAGGTATGAACATGGATAAATTATAATTAAAGCTCAATATTATTTAAAAATAAGAGAAATTTAATGAAAAGTTTTTCCTTATCAGCGTGGGGAAACCTGTATATATAGGACGAAATTGATCAAATTCATCAACCTTCAATCATCAATCAATCAATCAATTTTGCGGTGGGACTCGCACTGTAATATAGATTGATAATATAAAACATTAACAGAATGATAATATATAACATATAATTTATTTACCGAATCGTATTGTGTAATATAAGGTTTATTAGATTATTGTTCTTAGATAGTGTAGGCATTTGAAATAAGCGATTACATAAATTTAAATTAAACCAATATGATAAGCAGCAATAACCAAAAAGAACATCTCTGTTCTAGGATGATGCTTACTAATTAATAAATAAGTAAAAATTATTTCAATTTACACTTTTATAGTAGATATGTTTTACGATTAGCTTTATCACTTCAAATAAATACTTAATTTGAATGAATGACACTATTATTTAAAATAAATGAACACTAGCAAAACTATAGGAAAAACATTTTGCGTCAAAAACGTTTCACTAAAATGTTCTACAAAAATTGTTTCACTCAAATTCGACCTTTCGACCCGAAATTGTATTCATATAGTGGCCAACATAATTAAAGTAAACGAATAATTTAATATCTCTATTTAATAACTACTCTATGAAAGAACGAACGAAGAGTCACATTGTGGAGGGACAGACTTGGGCCAACAAATAGCTATTGTTTGAAGCGCGGTTCCGTCGCTTTGCGTTAATGGTACGGTTATTCGTTTCAAGTGCTGCGGCGTGGTAACAATTCTTTGATGGGTTGATTCTATGGCTATTAATAACTGGCTATTAGATACTTGCTATTCATATAAAGGGTTTTCAATAATTTAAGGACCATTAGTGTTAAAAGACTTTGTATTTTATTTCACTTCTGAACTACTGTAATAGCCAATGGGCTTTAAATTTTATTTATTATAAGCGTTCGCGTACATGTGTGCATTAGTTTTTAGGTATTATTATTTTGTTCCTCATATTTATATATCAAAAGGTTTTTAAAGTTCTAGCAATCTATATTTTATAACTACGAGTAATAATAATTAAAATGTGTATGTATCTATTCTAACAATCAGAACTGTCAAACTGTCAACTTAGTGTTTACACTTTTCAATCGAAAATACAACCACATTAATTATATTCAAGAATAATAAGTTATTTATAAATAAATTTATAAATTATGATTGATAATTCAAGAATCCTAAATCCAAGGTTCTTATCATTGATATAAAATTAACGCTTGTCAAAAAAAAAAGTGGGTGAAACTGTGAGGCATAGCAATCTATGTGTTTATATTATATACCAAATCCTTCTCCGAAACGCGCTGCATCTTTTTAGTAAGGAATGACGCAAAACGTCTTCTCATTTATTAAAATTAACATCACAAATTAACTGAAATTAACGCCTAATCTCTTTATGATTTCTTGACATTGATTTATATTTGTAAACTTTGTAACTTACACTATTGGCTTTGCGGAGCCAGACAAATGGTTAAAGCTACTTCTCATGTTTATATACAATGTATTACACATTTTTGTATGTATATATGTATGTAAGTCATTTTATCTCACCATAACTTTTAAATTCCTGATCAGATTTGGATGTATGAAGTGTCTATATAATCCGTACATTATCCCGAGTAATACTGGCTATAATTTTACTTTTTATTTAACTTGCAATGTTTGTAAATTTTTTTTTTGATCAAATCTTACAAGGTGAGTTTGAAATTTTTCACCTCAGTTCAGTTCGATGACACCCAGACGAAGGAACGGCAATCACCATATAAACGAAAATTTATATATACAAAACTATTTATTTTTACTATTTATAGAACGATTAGTTTCCTTGGCTGACATTACCCCAAAGTTATATCAACTGTTATAAAACGTTTTCTTTGTAAAATCTAGCAGTCAGACACAATGCTAGTAGGCAGAACTAGTACGGAATTGTTGAGTAAATGACGTAGAGTAAGCTCTATCCTTTGTGCTGATTGTACGTCCTCACTGATAGCGATCGAAAATCACCTTGTCATAAATTTATTGTGAAAAAAACATAGCATATATAAAATTCACGTCTGTAAAAGAAATAAATTAAATTCACTGCTGAAAAGTATTGTTTTTAAGACGAATATACGACTAATTTTTGTGTTTTTTTTTTTTTAGAAAACTACTTTTTTTTCTATTTTTTTTATAGAATAGGAAGACGGACGAGCGTATGGGCCACCTAATGGTAATTGGTCACCAAAGTCCTTAGACACTGGCATTGTAAGAAATGTCAACCATCGCTTGCATAGCCAATGCGCCACCAACCTTGGGAACTATGTCCCTAAAACTATATGATATCATTGCTGTAAAGAATTGATTAAATTTTCAAAAATTTAAATCATAATTAAACAATCTTTTTTCTTATACCAACTGTGCGGCTGATATTTTCACTAACTTCCAATTATTGTTGGTTATTTGTATAATTGATTAACGGTTGGTACCCAGACAGACTTGTATAAGGCCCAGCCACCAAGTAGCATTTGATAATGCATGCGATATATGTATGGAAAAATAATTTATAATTCAAATTTAACAAAAATAAAACTGACGTTCACAGTAATATAATATTTATAAATAAACGCCTACATTGCAACCAACCAACAGTTAACCATTCTTTGCTTACAAACAGGAGCGCTTTATTAAGATTTCAACTTAGTTGTCTAAGTTTGAATGTCCTAGAATGTTATACCTAGACGTTAGATCTTGATTTTAAAGTTGCTACAAAGTGGCCGCAACATTCTTACTAAGTTTGGAAAGCTTCCTGCACCACTTTTATGCACAGTGTAACTTATACTGTTCAACTAAACTTCTTAACATATTCAAAGTTCATGTCATGTCCGTAACAGCCTGTGAATGTTCCACTGCTGGGCTAAGGGCTACCTCACCTCTTTTTGTGGAGAAGGTTTGGGGCTTATTCACCACGCTGCTCCAATGCGGGTTCGTGGAATATACTGCAGACACATGCAGGTTTCCTCACGATGTTTTCGTTCACCGTAAAGCACGAGATGAATTACAAGCACAAATTAAGCACATGAAAATTAAGTGGTGCTTGCCCGGGTTTGAATCCACGATCATCGGTTAAGATTAACGCGTTCTTACCAGTGGGCCATCTCGGCTCAAAGATCATGTCAATTTAAAAAAATACCCGACATTGGTTTTTGCACCTTTTCTGTAAAGATGATTAAACGAGAATGATGAGAAAGATTATTAAACGAGCTAATGTTCTTGAGAGGTCTGTATCATAGAATAAGTCTATAGCTGTCACCGTATTTTCTCGTAAGGAAGACTCCATATCCACTAATCTTTTTATTTATTTATTTAACCAAATTACAACTCAGATTATTTCTAATATGTACTAAATAAAATTAAGGGTATAATGAATAATGCAGTAAAACTTAACTAAGTTAATTGTAGTATATAATGCTAAGCCACTCAAGTTCAATTCATATTATCCTCCGTACCAGGTGAGTTTTATGATGGTAATCATCATGAGGCTGGAGATGAGAACATAGAATTAAACCAATTGACAAAAAAGACTCTCTTTTTACTGTCAAATGTAATACTAATGAAGTCAATATTGACTTTTTTGGACATGGACATTATTCACACACGGCCATCTGATCCCAAACTAAGCAGAACTTGTACTATGGAAACCAGACAACTGATAACTACATATACTACTTTTCTTTATGTGAATAAATCCTTATATAGATAATTACACCCAGACTCAGGAGAAACAGACATGCTTATGCATACAAAGGTCTGTCTTGGGTGGGAATCGAACCCACAGCTTTCGGCGTGAAAGGCAAATATCTACCAACCACGCCAACTGGCCCGTCAAAACTTACATAATTTAAGAGTTCTGGTATAGTCATTACGCTGCCAATTATAATACGATCGATTTGTAATGTTGTGTGCTTGTAGTAAAAGTTTATATACTATTCATACTGAAAAATATACAACATAAATGATTTATTGTTACCATCAAAATTATTTTTTTTTTTTTTTTTTTTTTTTTTTTTTTTTTTTTTTTTTTTTTTTTTTTTTTTTTTTTTTTTTTTTTTAAATAGTCCCTCCCGATTCCCACCCGACGCAAAGCTGCCCATAATGCAGGCCGCATTTCCGCGTTGTATGGCAATGGACAACCTTTGTGCCAAGTGTGACCCGGAGCGACTGTCAAATCTCCTCTCTCTAAGGCGACAGCCAATTTCCCTTATTAAACTGAGGGCATCCGACCCCCAACATCCCGACGTCTCAACCGCTAGTGGCACAAATAAATAATTTTTTAAAAAGGGGGCATACTTCTCCCGTTTTCTCGCTGCTGCACTCTCAGCAACCGCCCCAGCCGTCCGTGTTGTGTGGGCCAGGTGAGAGGCCGCGAAGGTATTGACACAGGTAGCATCCCATATCAAACTTCTTCCCCTTTGCCATGGGACCAGTGTCAAGCCATCCGGTCTCTTGCCATCGGAGCGACTGAACCAGAGCGACGAAGCCTGCAACCAAGCTCCAGACTCCGTCCTCGGCACCGCTCTGAGTCTGGCCAAATCCGCTCCCCCAGCCGCACTGACAAGTCGGTCGAGCTCAGACTTGTACCCCACATCGTCCCAAGAACGCTGCCTTTCTGGAAATCCAGGAAGGGGTGCATTCGGGAAGAGCGTCTCACACTTCGCTACTCCCTCAGCAGCAAAAGGTATGATAGTCCTGCCTCCAACGGACGATAAAATTTTAGAGACCAGACTAACAACCCCATGCGCCGATGCGAGAAAGGCAGGCAGACACATATCCCTCACTCGTCGCACACCTAGACCCCCAGACCGTACAGGCAAAGAGGCTTGGCTCCACTGAGTTTCATTCAATGACACATTCAAAATACTTTCCACCGTACACTTTAAGGAGCTATCAAAGGAAGATATATCTTGAGGGAACAACCAGACAGGAGACGTCCTTAAAAGATAGGTAATCTTTGGTACCGCAAAACACATTCTCAACAGAACCAAGGCTACATGCGCAGAGATCCCAGTGAGACGGTTCTGAGCAAGTAAAAGAAGACGTCTCCCGACTTCAATAGCTTCGGGAACAGCCTCCGGAAAAATAGGTGAACCCAGAAGATTAAAGGTTTCACGAGACAGCTCCTTGAGGCCAGGTAGAATGGAAGAGAAAAAGGAGAATTTATTAAAGGGGCCGGCTCCACATTGAAAAAACTCGCACTTATCCGAGTTAATCTCTAACCCTAAGTCTTTAAAGAGGGGAATCAAAGTAAGGATATCTTGCCTCACGTCTTCTGGCTTTCCCCCAATAGTGCCATCATCTAGGTACCATATATTAAGAGGAGATTTTAAGGACAAGATTGCCTTATGGATTGCAAGGCTGAAAGTAAGTGGTCCAAGCGGATCCCCCTGCTGTGCACCAACTTGGGAAAGTATTAGGGAATTTTCGAAGAAGAGCTTAGAAGGGAACTGATAGACCTGTTGAAGAAATGGATAAAGAGAAGGAATGTTTCTACTGACCTCAACAAGGAGTACGTCCCTTTCCACTGAGTTGAACGCGTTCTTAAGATCTAATTTTATCACTACACAATCTGCGTTCCCTGGCTCTGTTACAAATGTACGTTTTTTTTTTTTTTTATATCGCCGGGAGGGCAAATGACTCTACTCCACCTGATGGTAAGTGGTAGTAGAGTCCAAACGCGACGACGGCCAGTACAGACGGGAAAAACGTTCTGCACTAGCCGCCTTCGCCTTGCCGGCCCGCAAGATGCCTCTTCACGCCTCGTTTGAAGGAACCCGGGTTGTAAGAGGAGGGGAATACGTGAGCTGGTAAGGAATTCCATTTTTTGGAAGTGCGACAAAGAAAGGAGTTGCCAAATTTCTTTGTTCGCGATGGAATTGATGTCACAGTTAGGCGGTGACATCGAGAACCAGCTCGCGTGGACTTAAGAAGGAAGGGGGAAGCAGGAATTAGAGAGAATAATTCCTCAGAGCACTCGCCGTGATACAGTCGATAGAAAGCGCTCAGTGCTGCTATCTCACGACGCAATTGTAAAGGTTCAAGGGTGTTTGTGACCTTTACGTCGCCAATAATGCGTACGGCACGTCGCTGCAACCGGTCCAAGGCCTCAAGTAGGTACTTAGCGGAGCCATCCCAAAGGTGCGAGCAATATTCCACGCAAGACCGTACCTGTGTTTTGTACAGCAGGCACAGTTGTTGTGGCGTGAAAAAGCGCCGCACCTTGTTCAGAACTCCGAGTTTCCGTGAAGCTGTTTTTATAACAGCCTCGATGTAATCCCTTGGACTAAGGTCGCAGCGAACGTCAATCCCCAGCATGGCGATTTTGCTTTGCATCACCAGCGGAGTACCACAGAGGGAGGGAAGAGGGGAAAATGTTGACTTTTTCGCCGTGAGAGCGCATACCTGTGTTTTCTTGGCATTAAACTCAACAAGATTATCAGAGCCCCATTTGGCGATGAGATCTAACGTCCTATCGAGTTCAATGACAAGATTCTCCCGCCTCTCCTCAGTTTCCGCCCGCCCAGCCACTGCGCGTCCGTGGTATCCACCATGCACTGTACTATCATCTGCATAGCAATGTATGTTCCCAAGGGAGAGCATATCATTGATATGCAAAAGAAAGAGTGTGGGGGATAGCACAGATCCCTGGGGGACCCCAGCATTCACTACATAGAATTGTGAAGCGCAACCATCTACTAAAACACGAAGGCTACGCTTGTGTAGGAAGCTGGCAATCCAGGTGCATAGCTGAGCAGGCAGACCATATGCCGGTAGCTTGGAGAGAAGACTTCTGTGCCAGACCCTGTCGAAAGCCTTGGAGATATCGAGGCTGACAGCCAACGATTCTCCATGCTTGTCGATAGCTTCACCCCAGAGGTGTGTTACGTACGCTAGAAGATCACCTGTGGACCGTTTTGGTCGAAACCCGTACTGACGATCATTAATTAGACAGTGATCTTCTAGGTAATGGATCAGTGTCATCATACACGTGTTGCGTGTATTGCTCCCTCACACCCCATTTGGGTTCCGAACCCCAACTGGTGCGGCTGGAGGTATTTGGCCATATCCTCTCTAATAGCACGACACCCTAGCTTAGCCACTAAACGCCGAAAGATGCTCCCCACTGCAATTGGTCTAATGCCCCCATCTTTTTTTGACAGCGCGCACAGACTCGCCCCGTACATATATGGACAAACTTCCGGATTTAATTGCCCACTAAGAAGGAAGTTACACAAATCAACCAAAGATTCAAGCAAACGTTGCCCGTTGTCCCCTGCAGAATTCGTGATCAGCTCTTTTAAATGAACTGGACGAATACCATCCAAACCGCCCGCTGAACCATTATGAAAACTGCCTAGAGCCTGGACTACGTCTTCCTTTTTGACTTTTAAGATTTGAATGGATCGATCCGGCGCCAGAGGAAAAGCTAATGGACGCGATGGGGATGGATGTTTGGACCTCCAGGAAGCTAGAGTTTCGGGACCAGGCGGTGCTATTGCATCATCAGACATTAACAAGCGCACTGCCCCCCTCAAGTCACCCTCAAACACCTTTGACTCGATCGCCTTTTGGACTGAAGACGCTCTATAGGACACATCTTTATCGACATCATCGGGTGCGCCACAGGATATTATGTTGGCCTTCACTTTGGACGTAAGGTTACCCGAGCCCTGCAGAAGTGGTAATTTAAGCGATAATAAGAAATTTGTATATAAATATAAATTAAGTGGTAATAAGAAAATGTGAGCAGTGTACACCAATCTGTTGTTCCATTGGTCTCAATACACCTTCTTATAATGCCGCACAATCTACCGGCCGCTAGGTTCCTCACTCCCTTAGGAACATGCCTTAGCACCCTTACAGATCTCCTGAGTGACGCTAGACCATTAAGGACATTGATAGGAGGCTGTGAACCCAGAGATGGTGCACTTATACCGTCGTCGTCGGGTTGAAGGGACTGCTGCGCGCTAGCGGTCCCGACAGGGAAACGAGCCACATCCTTATGTTTATGCCCAATATGTATTTTAAGCCCATGCGAGTTAAACGTTCGCGCCGAACTGGGGCAATGAGGACATGTTAACCTTAGAAAAGGGGAATTCATGTTTTACAATATAATAATGATATCATTGATTTTGAATGTGAAAATTACATTTTAAAATATTAAATTAAAAAATAATAATATATATATATGTAATAAAATTATTAAAATGTCAAACAAAGTTTTGAAATTTTAAACTGTTTGTGTTCCGCTCGGGATCGAACTCTTTCCAGTTGAATAAACGCAGTACTTGAGACCCCTAGACCAACAGCTCACTAGGTGGCTTTGTGAAATTTAGCAATTGAATCTTCAAGCTCTTGATGATTCGTTGGGTAGTTTATAAAGTTCTGTTCAGGCCACCCACACATTTATTATCACTCCTTTATAACAACACCAATTGTAATTATTAATTTAATTCCTTCACCTCCCCTCGTCTTCACATGTGGTTCAACTGTTCGTTTTCATGTCATTAGGAAGGTCAAAGGTTTAGCGATTTAATTATCAATTTTTGATTTTGTTAAGTCTTCGTCACGTCATATGTATATTTGAACGTCCCTTTTTGTCGTCATCTCTGGGTAATCCGTTTGGATAACATTATCACATTATCACAAATTAATTACACATATATATGTATTTTTAACACAATAATATATATATATATATATATATATATATATATATTATAATTTATAACTTCGCCGTTTCCCTCTCAATAAACATTACTTTTACGTAAATAGTATCGTGATATTATCTAGTATATAACCATTTTATTAGATTATATAACGCAAAATATAATATAGAAAATATATTTTTGATTTTTCTTTATTTAAAGAATTTATTCGTTAAAACGAATATTCCATTTGAAAAATTAACAAAGTTAATTTAGTTATATACTCATAATATGATATAATCCTTTCTATATGTTTTCGAGGAGGAAAAGAATTTACGCCTCCCGCCCGGACTAGACCGGGACGGGTATGTGGGACTCACGGGGCAAAAGGCCAGCCGTCCTACCCACTAAAACCTCCCCGTCTCTCCGTGAACCCGCCGATGAACCAGGAGCGGCCCTAGGCACTTCCGCCGCATCAGTCTCAGCCGCGGTCGACATGTATCCAGAAAAACATCGGATGCCCAAGGGTGTACCACGTGAAGGTGACTGATATGCATCCCCAATATTATTAAGACATACCTTAACTAATTTTAATAATTGAGAAGCTGTATCTGTATGAGGTTCAGCGGAGAGAAAATATCATTGTTAATTAGATTTTTCTTATCCAATTTACTGTCTTCTTTCAACTTAAATAAAATTGTTAATAATTTCCCTGCTGCTTCGTCTGTATGAAATTATTCATTCGCTTCGAATGCTTTGAAATTTCAGTACGTCAATTTGCTCAGACTTATCGAAGTTAATACTATTCCATTCTCAGTGGAGTTGCTGCATATATTACCTACAACTTTCATTACATAGATCATGGCAGAATTATTCAATTTCATTAAAATTGATCAAGTATAAAATCGGATCTGCAACACTAATTCAATGGGAATAAAACTATATGCTCTTTGTCTGGTTTTCAGCATAAAATAAACTTAGGTACCACTTATAAAGTCCACAGTTTAGTTATTAAACAATAATTAATTTAGGAAGTTTTTAAACTTCCAATAAGAAATAAATAAATTAAAAAAATAAAAACTGACTTCAAATATTTGCCTGGCTGTACACTTAAATAAAAAAATCAACCTCTCCTAGACCAAAATGAAGGCAAAAAGAATCATCACCGATTTGAATCAAGAACTAATAGTTATACTCTAACTTATACATATGTTACACACAAATTAGGAAGTTTATCCTCCTATGACGTCGTATTTTTAATTAATTTTGTGAAAATTGTTATTTTACTAATCCACATATTTCATCGAAATACTGACTGACTCATAACGAGATTTCCGCAACTATAATAGTTGACTTGAAATTTAGCGTAGTTACTCCTTTCGCGAAGAACAGATTTTACGCAAATATATCCATAATAAATTGTTCATCAGGTCACCCGTACGAAGTTAGAAATCTGGTAAATAGATATGGATAGTCAATCTTTTTCTTTTAGCCCAAATTAGCTCTTTTTCTTCATAATATACAAACTATTCGTTAATATTTAAATATTATTATAATTTACCCTTATCATATATATAGCGAGCATTATTAATAGTTAACCAGGACTTGTTACATAACTCTACACAACTTTAAACATTGAAAATGTTTAAAAAACGATAAATTTATACGAGTGTTGTTTGTATAAACTTTTGTTTAAGGTAATTACAATATTATTTTGTTATAACGCTCAGATTTTTTTAAAGTATATTTTATTGTATATTTTTAATATACTTTTAGCATTTCGTTTTTTTTTACTTCTCACTCAAGTGAATTTTTGACTAACTTCAAAAAAAGGAGGAGATTCTCAATTCGGTTGTATTTTTTTTATGTTTGTTACCTCTGCCGTCATTTATAGGCCGATTCGGTAAATTAATTTCATTAAATTTGAAGAAAAAATACTAAGTGGATAAATAGAGGTGATTTTTTTTGGGTCTAATTTTATTTAATAAACTAAAGAAACAATAATAATAAAGAACACGTAAGCGGTAATCCTTGATTTATAATATGTTCTTGCCTTTTTCTTTGCGCAATCCAAAATTATATAATATGTTACCTTTAACAGCTTCATCATTAGTAGCTTCAAGTTTAATCACCTAAGTCTTAGGTAGTACGGTTCAAAATTGCTTATATAAAGTTACTAGAATAAAATATATTTTGATTTATCATTCATTATGAACTGCTAGGCCTTGTAGGATGAAAAATCCATTTATCAAACTCCCAGAATGCTAACAATCTAAGGCCTGGAGTTAATATTACCTAGTAAAAAAATCGTTAATTATGTTGTTATTACATACTAATACCGGTTTATTTAGTAAGCATTTATATTTTACAATGTGAATACAATGATACACGGCCGTTCGTAACTTGCTCAGATGTACTATCACGTAATTAACCAGCCTGTTCAATGGAATGGTATACTGCGCACGAGACACTTCCTCCAAACATGGGATATTGGGCACGTAACCAAGATATACCTAGATGTCACAGTTGTTGCTTAATCATGTACTTAAGATATTTGATACAAGATGTATAGTAAAGATTAGTGTTCTGTCCTGACTGTTTGCGACTTTAAAAAGGGGTACCACCAGGGTATCAAAAATATTTTCTCTCCAAAGCCGTTAAAAATAATATTATGAAAATTATAAAACATAAAATTTCTTGCAACTTTATTATGCATATTAGCATATTTTTAATAATTTTGCAAATTTTGCAAATAGAATCGGTTAGGGTTTTTCTTTTAATTAATGGATTCTTGCAAAAAGTCAACAGTATATTAATAGACGAATCGTTGTCGTATTTTCTGCACGTTCGGACTTAATTAACGATGTACACGAATGGGTTGATCAACGTTTCAATTCGAATCGTTCGCTTGAAACTTTCTTCATTTTGTATATGATCGCGTTTTTAATCAGGATTCAATCGTATTTACGGAACACATTCAATAATTCAATCGTATTTTTCTCGATACTCTAATAGCGAGGATTCATTGCTTGCTTTATCAAAGGAAATTTAATTAACTTAAATTGCTCAAGTACGTTTTGAAATATGAAAGTTGATATAAAATTATAATTGCAGAAGATGTTTTGTAATAAAATTCTCTTGGTTTTGGTCTTAATTGTTAACATCTGCTAATAGTTCAATTAAATAAAATAAAAATATTTTCTTTAGACTTTTACAAGTACTTATGAATCGTGTGCTTCATACATTTTTGAGTATATTGAGAAACTAATAAAGCTTTACTAATAAGAATAGAATAGACTTTACTTTAGTCGAGATGGCCCAGTGGTAAGAACGCGTGAATCTTAACCGATGAATGTGGGTTCAAACCCGAGCACCTCTGAATTTTCATGTGCTTAATTTCTGTTTATAATTCATCTCGTGCTTTTCGGTGAAGGAAAACATCGTGAGGAAACCTGCATGTGTCTAATTTCATTGAAATTATGCCACATGTGTATTCCACCAACCCGCATTGGAGCAGCGTGGTGGAATAAGCTCCGAACCTTCTCCTCAAAAAGGGAGAGGAGGCCTTAGCCCAGCAGTGGGACATTTACAGGCTGTTACTTACTTGCTGGCAACCCAAGTATAAACTGCGAAATTTTATAAAAATGCGTTCCCTAGTTCTTTGTTCTACTACTATCTAGTACCGAGTTTTATTTAGAGGTATTTCATTGTATATTCTAGCTAAAGCTAGTTAGCCCATTATGTATGCATCCAAAATTTCAATTAATATAAGTGAATATATCACTTACAGATCTCGTATCTACACCATATACCAATGACAATAGTGATGATCGTGATAGTGCTATCCCTCTGTGTCAGTGACGACGCCTAAAGCCCTGGCCCCTAGATTAGCAACTTCTTCCTTACCTTTCCGACCGATTAAGCTTTCAGGGTACACCGCTGACTCGTTCTATATAACTTTTCTCTAATACCTACAATTTTTAACAGTTTCATTTGTAGTGTAATATTTTCTGTGTAAAAAAAATAGTTTAATTATATTTATTTTAACAAGCAAAGCCGTTCTTGTATTTAATAATATATAAAATGAATAAAATGAATTTACATTAAATTTAAGAAGTATTAACCATTCCTTACATCGCCAATGTGTCAACCTTGGGAAAGAAGATGGTATGTCCCTTGTGCCTGTAGTTACACTGGCTCACTCAACCTTCAAACCGGAATGAACAATACTAAGTATAGCTGTTTAGCGATAGAATATCTGATGAGTGGGTGGTACCCGCCCAGATTGGCTTGCACAACGCCCTATTTTCATCTCTGAATCTATTCAAAACTTTTCCTACATAATAGTATCTCAGTTGCTTTAAAATACATTTACAAACAAATTTAGAAGTGTTTCGATTTGAAACTTAGCGCAAACCAATCTAAGAAACTTTAGTTTTGTTCCGATTCTAAAATCCAATCTTTCAGTGTTCACTAAAACAATTCGGTTCCGCTAGAATTGCACTTCCTTAGTTTCTCACTAAACTAAATAGTCGTTATATTGGCTTTAGTCTATGAACGTATTTATTTCAGCTGTTAAAATAACGTGAAATTATACCTTTTTTGCTTTTCAATTGCTTAAATTTAATTTAAATATCTATGTGTAATTGTACCCTTTCTTTTATAAAGTGAAATTAATTTTGACAAAACAATTATACCTACTTATGACCAAAGGTGATATAACGCTTATTTATAAAAAAAGTCGTTAAATATATTTTCCTTTTTTAAGATATATATGTGTTCCTGTGGATATACGTATGTGTATGTGTACTTTTTCAATAAAATTAAAAAAAAATATATTTTGCTCGTCTGTTTATATTTCAATACATCTATTTAGATGCTAAATAGATGTATTGAAATATAAATAAATTCATTTTCACAAAAATAAATAAACATATAAGTCATGCGGTCGGAGACAGTCGTATTTATATCTGATTGGATTTCCATCGAATGTTCGAGAGCTTTCATACGATTTGTTGCTTCGTATTCACAGTTCTAGAACTGAAAATATCATTTTGTATTTGTTTCTATTTGAACATCACCTACTTTATTAAAGACATTGCTCGCTTTTTCTTCGAATCTTGCTTTGAAACTGGTTATTGATTTTTTAATTTCTCACAAAGTTAAAATTATTGAAATGAATAATATTTTTTAAGGCCTTTATTCTGTAGATTGAGTAAGAAATAATATCTTCACTCATACAACATTTCATATTACATTTACCACGGTAGGCTTAAGGTGTGTTCTGTGTGTGCGTGCGCGAGCGTGTGTGTTGTGTGTGTGTGTTTTAAGTGTATGCGTGTTTATATAAAGTAAGTATGATATTCCTTTTATATAATATTGGTAGAGGGAAAGGCCAAAGAGCCAGCTGGTGTTGTTACAATGTTAAGGATCGGAACCGCAGCAGAAAATGTCAAAATAAACGGAAACGAGCCCATGCCTCATCTGTAATAATTATGATGATCGATTTTGGTTACGCTCATCGCAGATAATCTCAAGGGAGACTGGTCACTGACGAACAACATTCGCCCGTCCGCAAACGTATTAAAAAAACAGTAACGTTTTTTGCCCTATCTTGGGACGTGATTTGCAGTCTTATACCTTTAGATCTAGATATATAAAATAATTTAAAAAGACTTCGCCTCAGATTGTATTTCCTAATCTAGGGTTTTAATAAAACAAAATACTGAACAACGTTGAAATAATCAACGGATTCGTAAAGGGAGCGAAAAAAAATTACTTTCGTGTTTTTTAACGTAATATCCTTATCAGACGCTGGCTGGTTTTCTTTGACTTTTTTATTTTAATATTTCCGCGTCACGTCTTATATTATCATATTTTCCTGTAATAAAGCCACGGGCTTCCGACATAGAAAAATATATTGGGTGAAGCGCGTTTAGCTTGGAATTAAGATTATCCTAACCGAGAAGTCGGCGTTAATAGAATATATACATTTTCTCGTTGGTCTAGTGGATACACGTAAGGCCGCAGACTCGGAAGTCCTGGGTTTAGGTCGGGCCTGTAAAAAGTTATTGAGTTTTTCTGTAGAAAATTCTCAGTAGCAGGAGTCTGGAAGTTGGAAGTGTGTACACTCCCGTGCCTCGCAAAGCACGTAAAGTCCCTGGGTCTGACCTGGGTCACGGCGGCCTATCTCAAGAGAGATTACCCAACTGTGCAGGACATATTTTAGTGCACAAGTGTGTGCAACCAACACAGGTGCATCCTCGCTTCACTCAATCTCATATTCCGACACAGACCAACCCTCATTAAGTAGTTATAGAAATGAAAAACTATAGCGCGATTCAAAAGACAACTAACGCCATCTAGTTTGTTTGTAATTACTACGATAACATAATTATAATATATTATATTTTTCATTTATTAATACGTTTCGAAAACATTTATCAAAACCAAAAAAAAATGGACAAAAACAATACTTTTCAACACTTTTTAACAATTATTTTCGTTCAATTGAATTGTCAAGCAATATATGTCTGTACCAAAATAAATAACCAATCAATTTTAATAATATCTGTAATCAAATCAATTGTAATAATATTCATAACATCAATATCTGTTAAATCAAAAATAGTATTTTCAATTAATTTAGTTATTAAGATCAGTAGTTTTCAGAATAAGATATTTGAATAAAGACATACTTTTAAATTTATTGATAATAGTAGATATATTTAAAAGATCTCAATACAACGGAATCCTTCGCTAAGTAATTATAAATAATTAATTACAAAAAATATTTCCTTTCACGTTTCACAAACATCATAACATCGCTGATATAACCAATACAATAAACAGTACTTCCATCCTGCTCTTGACTTCCACTTATCATATGAGAAAGTGAGACAGATAGTTATAATTTGTTGCAAGTGCTCTCTAATTGCACTCACTACGCGTCGAGCTTCGTGAATGCACCTCGTTAATTAGTCGGTTTGTTAAGAGCTCAAGGGTTTGTTTACAGAGATCGCTATGACTTGAGTTTTAAAGCAAAAAATGCCCAATGCCTGTTTAAATAAATGAAGTAACTCAAGCAATAAAAGTTTATTTGGCTAAATTATCGTTGCTTTTAAATTTAAAGTCTGTTGGCTAAACTTTATAAGTTCATTCAATTAAGTTCATTAACATCAATTTTAATTACAAGTATATATTTTTAGTGTAAATCGTTTATATATATTTTTATATATTATAGTGACTAACGTGTATTTTAGATTATCTTATATATTGCGTAATAGATAATCAATTTAAAGTATTTTTTGTATTTAACTTTTTTTTAACAATTAAGTTATTTTTAATTTAAGAATCTTTATACAAACATTGTTATAAAATTCAAAATAAAAATAGAAATAACAAAATACACATTACAAATTAACAACAATTACAATGCAATAGGTTAAATTTAAGTTTCGATTATCATTAACAAAATTTCGTTAATATTTAGTAATCATTGATTCACCCCAAATTCAAATATTCTTTCTCAAGATTGCTCATTAATATACTTTTGAAATGTCATTTTAATTATGAAATAAATGTAAAACTACCCCCGTTCGTAATGTAAATTTAAACGAGAATAACTGAAAAGAAACTACTAATTAATTCTTTCCGTCAATTTTAGTCGGTGGTAGCCAGATGATGGCTACCCAAACGCGCTTAGTTCAAGCCCGTCTGGGCGACTGGAATCTACTATCCATCAAATTTTCTACCGCCAAACACTATAATTAGTATTCCAGTTTGAAGGGTGAGTGAACTAGTGTAACTACAGACACAAAGGACGTAACATCTTAGTTCCCATGCTGGATTGACGATAAGAAATGGTTGTTATTTCGTTAGCGTCAATGTCTATTGTCGGGCGCCCAGGAATGATCCGCAGAATTACACACCGTAGAAGCCACCTTTAGAAATACACAGCTGCTAAGTGTATTCACGTACAAACATTTGTTTATTATGTGTAGCAGTATATACTACTAATTACTAATAGAATGGAATCCAAGATTATTTTATTCAGACGAGCTTCTCTCGACTTATATTGTATCAATTTAGCAAAATCAACATATTTAAGCAAGCTCTATTACTTTGAAGCAGATATTTTAATCTTGTAGGTTATACAGGTCATCTACTGATTCGTCACGGTAGCATGCGAAAGTGATCCCGAGGCGCTCCTCGTTAAGACGGAAACGGTACCGCTGGTATTTTAGTGGGTATTCCGATGTTCGGGGCGCACTGGGCGCCTTGGACACCGGCTAGCCCCACATACCCCCCTACTGTTCCCGTGGGGGAAACGCGTAACGCGTTTTTCCCAGCGTTAAAAAAAGAAAGGTCATCTTCTGAGTAGTGATATCGACGATATAAAATTAAATTACCTCATATATCATGTGTGGAGTACATAATCCCTTTTAAATATTAAACACATAAAACAGCTGAAAATATTCGTTTTTAAAATTTTAAATAAAAAAAAACAGTTTAGATGACTTAACCAAAGATGGGTGCCGGATTAACATAATTCAAATACTCTAGAATTACTTTCACAAACAAATTGAGAATCGATTCAATTCGAAAGTTAGTGTAAACCAACTAAAGTGAGGATGACAATTGTATATTTAAAAAGCTGGACTTTTTTATTTGAAAATAAATCGCACTAAAATTGCAAATGAAAGTAAATAAAGAAATACAGATAGAAACATTTTTAATATAATAATGTAGGCGCCAAACAATATTAACACATTAATATTGATTGAACAATTACAATCAAATTTAACTGATATAGGGTCACGCTATATAAACACATTTAGTCAGCAATTTTACTCAATCTTTCCTTACAAAAGCGTTGCACTAAATTTGAACTTCAAATTGAATACTCCTCATACTAAAAAGTTTCTCTTTTAAAAAATATACTTATCCTGCAAAAAATGGACAAACCCTATGCTGAAGAAACTTAAGTTACAGAGTTACAGACCGAATCTAAAATCTTACGAAGTTCGCTAAAACAATTTGGACTCGACAAAATTTATTTTCTTAACTTCAACACTATTTTCAATGGACGTTTTTCTGGAACTGGTTCCGTCGTAATGTCTTTTAAATTTGTAACACTAATTAATGAAATGTTGACGAATGATATAAGTCAATACTTTTATGTTTCGTTAAAAATGCTACGCTTTGAACAAGCTCATCTGTGCCGATTCCAATGGTTGGAAAAGTAAAGATAAATAAACAACTTGAACTTCGAATTCACATAACATAATTATTTCAGCTCTAAAATAATCTATGGTATTCATTATGAATTTTAGAAATATGACGTTCTTAATATCAGCTAAGATGTCAAAAACTTTGGAAGTAAAATTAAAGTAGTTAAATGGTGGTGTAAGTATCAAGACGATTTTTAGTGTATTTGGAAATGTCACAGAATATGCAAGTCTATGGTTTGATTATATTTACTCTCTTGCTATTATATTATATCTTAGATACACTCACTTATCAATTTTATTATTCAGACTTCGAATATAATTATAATCCGTCGAGAATATTTTGGTGATAATATCGACATCTTGTCGTGTCATATTTTGACAGCCGCTGTAACAGATAAGTGATATTTGAATTAAAATCTAAAATTTTTATCCATAAGAACTGATGAACTAAATTTTAATATATATATATATATATATATATATATATATATATATATATATATATATATATATATATATTATAACAATATTTATGTTATAAATATTTATTGTGAGCTCGCAAGGGCAAACTTTTGTTGGATAATTTTAATATATATGTATAAAATATATAATGTTTATTACGATGGCAATGAGTAATCCATTATAATTATAAAAGTAAGGAACATAGCATCTTAGTTTCTATAGTTGGTTCCATTAATAAGAATTTTTCAATCCGTGCCAATGTATTTGATTGGTGAAGACGACATAACATAAGGTAGCCCATTTATTCCTTTTACCCGCTTTTATTAAAAATAAAAAATAAATAATGGCCGTATAAAAGGAAACCATATAGGAGAAATGATCATGTTTTCATAACTGTGTTTACTATTTATTTGATATTACGTTGAAAAATACAAATCAATATTATATATGAAATATTTTTAGAAAATATACCATGCAAAAAATATTTTGAAAGTTATACTAATTTTATCGTAACGTATTTACGAACAGTAGAGCCATCCTGTATCGACAATCTTGAATCTAACCGTAGAACATGATAGTGAGAGTGATAAGCGACATCGAATCAAATCAATATAAAAATTAACGAATCAAAATAGCGTCAAATCAAATCGTATATAAATTCTTTACCGATGATTTCCAAACCCAAGACAAGCACCACTGAATTTTCATGTGTTTATTTTTATAATTCATCTCGGTGAGAAAACATTATGAAGATACATTTACATTGCAGATGAAAATATGCCACGTTTATCCATCAACCCGTATCACAGCAGCATTGTTAAGCTTCTAACCTCAAAAAGGAGAGGAGGCCTTTGCCCAGCAGTGGAACAGGCTGTTATTTTAAAGAGTAAGATACAAAATGAGTTCATACAGTAAAGCACTTCTTTTACTACTCCATACTATTATTATTTATTATATTATACTCCATACCATTATATTATTACTACAACAGTCTTGAATTTCGTATTCTGCGTGAGAACACTATTACTGTCCATTTTCAGTAGTCTTTCTTTCTAGAACTTTCCATTCTTTGTTGCCGCGTCTCTTTTGGCTTTGTTAGTGCCGCTTATGAATTTTAAATGCGAAATTTAAGAAACATTTGTGTAAATGATCTCTGTTAAAATTTATTATAAGTCAGATTACATTTTAGAAGACAGTTTGGATGATTTATTATATTAAAAATGTACCAGATTTTTTGAATATTCACATTATCATTTTAGTTATTCCATTTTTTTTTTTATTTTTTATTTTTTTTTATAGAATAGGAAGGCGGACGAGCATATGGGCCACCTGATGGTAAGTGGTCACCAACGCTCTTAGACATTAGCATTGTAAGAAATGTCAACCATCGCTTACATATCCAATGCGCCACCAACCTTGGGAACTAAGATTTTATGTCCCTTGTGCCTGTAATTACACTGGCTCACTCACCCTTCAAACCGGAACACAACAATATCAAGTATTGCTGTTTTGCGGTAGAATATCTGATGAGTGGGTGGTACCTACCCAGACGAGCTTGCACAAAGCCCTACCACCAGTAATATCCATAAAAATATAATCCATAAAAATAACAAAGTAAATTTTACATGCAAGTTGTATATCAGTTTTTAATCATCATCATCAACTAATCGTAATCCACTGTTGGTCACAGGCAATATATTTTTTATTCTGATTTATAACTCAAGTGAAATGAGTAAAAAAATAAATAAATTAGTATATTTTAAATAATCGTACAAAAAGCAATTAACTCTGTAGAAAACAGACTTATCGCCAGTTCCTGAAATGCTAATTAGGTTTACTAATCTGACTAAATACTGAAAGCTCATTGGTCGTCTATTATACGTCATCGGTTGCCGTCGATCAATAACAATCAAATTAAAATAAAGTTGTAATAAACTTGTGACTGATCGTATAAGAAACTGAGCTTTATATTATAAATTTAAGGCAACTATCAGTCTCATCTAAATTTCAAGTATTTTCTAAAGAATAGAATAATACCCAGTGAAAATAAACACATTTAGGTATGTTAAACAAACCGCGCTAGAAGCATACGAGTTCGATACATTTCAATAGCGTCTTGAGGAGCCGGAGACAGTCGCTTTTAAATCTGAATTGGATTTACATCGAACATTCGAGAGGTACCATTCGATTTGTGCCTCGAATCCGTATTATTTTTTTGTGAAACGAATATTCTCTTTAAAAGTTCATATTATTTTTCCCATGTTTTGTATCATAGCAAAGCTACTGGATTGTTTCAAAATAAATATAACGCAGTTTATATGTAAAATTTAGACGAGATAAAATACAAATAAATAGATTACTGTTAGACAAACCGTATATAGAAAAGCGCATAATATATCACGGAAAATATTAGTTCGTATTCCTTTTTATTTTACCACTATCAAAACCGGCAACTTCGCCAACGTGGAATTCTGTTCCTACATAATGCCTATTTGAATATACCCTATACATAAAAAGTATTGAAGGTATTAGTTAGTAGCGGGAGTCTAAAAAAAATTGTTGTTTAGAATTTAATTTAAAAAGAGGCAGTTACTTTGAATCAAAGACATACAATTCAATGTTATTTATTTGTATGGATTATTTCAGTTTACTTTGTGGGATAAACTTGTTTTTAAAGTAATATTTAATAGATATTTCATATCCAAATGTTCTTTCGTAATAAGTGGTTATTAACTGAATAAATATTGATAATTTTATTGATCAAGAAATATTTAAGCCACATTCATAATTATAATTAAGCGCTTATTGATATTACTAAGAAATTATTTTGAAAAAAACAAAAAACTTTACAATTATCATATGCGACGTGATTGTCAAGTCCGCTCCATGACACTGTGATACTGGTTGGTAGTTTGCGCCAGCTTATCTGGATTGATAACCAATCATCAATTATTCTACCACTAAAAAGCTCTACTTGGTATTGTTGCGCTCCGATTTAAAGGGTGAGGAAGCTAACGTAGCTACAGACAAACACTTAACTTCTTAGTTCCCAAGGTTGGTGGCACATTGGAGTTGTTAAATTTCTTACAGCGCAATATCTTTGGCAATGGTTCCAAATCACCGATAACTTGCCCATTTGCCAGACCACATATCGTTCATAATATTATTATCCTAAACTAATTCTTTTTTCGTATTCAATATCACGGTTAAATTTCGAATTCGTTTTCACAAAATAGCTTCCAGTATCTAAACTCTTCCATAAAACATTATAAAAAGAAAAAAGGTTTTAAAATAAATATTGTAAAGTGATAAATAAAATATCGAAACGGAGGAAAGTCGCTGAAGATATTTCCGAACATTACTGAGTTTCTAAGAGACATCTGCATTGAAAACCTTTTATTTGAATTGAATGGAGCTTGCGTTTTATTTCTTCAGAGCATTTTACTGATTCGTTCGAATGTGGCCGCAGTAGCTATCAAAGTTATTATTACTGTAATAAAATGTGGCGTGTTTTTTTCGATAAGCTTATTGTATTATTTAAACATTTCGTTGAGACTATAAACATTATGGTGTTTTGTAATAGATTCTAACGATATATATGACGATGATATCCTGCTGATTGATTTAGGTCACGGCTGCCATTTTCAAGGAGTCATGTGGCAGGAGATATTATAGTGCGCAACTGTTTGTACTAACACAAGTGCACTCTATAGTCTCTCACTCTCATAACCCGATGGGTAGGCAAATCCGACACGACTAGAAAAAGTTCAGGTGCAAGACCAACGGCTTTTACGTGATATCTATGAGTAAGACATTTATTAGGACTGTAAAAAATATTACCCATCCCCCACATCGCCAATGCATAACCAAACTTAGAAACTAAGATGTTGTGTCCCTTGTGCCTTTACACGCTCGCCCTTAATTCGGAATACAATAGTACAAAATATTGTTGTTGGCGGTAAAATATCTGCTCTCTCTTTTTCCCTTCATTCTCATGGATCACGAGTGTGATAGTACGCCCAAGCGCAGAATCAATGACTTTACGTGTTTTCTAAGATACGGAATAGCGCAGCCAACTTTGGAAGTCTAGATGTTTTGAGAATTTGTGGACAGAGTATTTTTATACTTTATGTATTGGAAATCAGAACCTCGGTCGCTGCATGCTTATAGCTAGCCAATAAACCAACGAAGCAGCCAACGATATAATTATAAAAAAAAAAAAAAAACTTTTAGGTTTTTTAATCTATCATAAATATAGCAAACGACTAGCTTTCCAAAATATATATTTATAAACTTAATAAGTCTTAATGAAAATTTCATTTGAAAGATAGTCATTTTTGTATTGATAACAACGAGCTAAAAAGATAATATTTTTTAAATGAAAGATAAGTAAATGAGGTCTATGATAAAGTCTCGTATCAATATGATAAAAAAAACTCAAATTATAAACAAACGCTTTGTTACAACAGACGGTTGCAAAACAATATGAAGTGTCATTCAAAAGCAATAGGTATTAAAGCAGCATTACTCACATATTAATTACTAAATTATTTGACTATACATGCGTTGTTGTTTTTATTTATATTCAAAATTTTTATATACATCTAAACATTCTTGTATTTATTTCCATAATTGGGGTTCTCAAATTACTAATGAAATAAACATATATCTCTTACTGGCCTGTTTATTTACCTACATTTTATTTATTTAATATCAAATAATTATATCATATAATATCAAATATTCATAATCGTTATATTTATTGTTAATTATTTATTTCAGCTGAGATGGCCCAGTGGTAAGAACACGTGAATCTTAACCGATGATCGTGGGTCAAACTTTCATGTGCTTAATTTGTAATTATAATTCATATTGTGCTTGACGTTGAAGGAAAACATCGTGAGGAAACCTGCATGTGTCTAATTTCACTTTAATTCTGCCACATGTGTATTCCATCAACCCATGGAGCAGCGTGGTGGAATAAGCTCCAAACCATCTCCTCACAAAAAAAGGGAGGCCTTAGCCCAGCAATGGGACACTCAAAGGCTGTTACTACTATTTATTTAGGATTACCAACATGACATACAGTAATATTTATAAATTAAAAGTTTACAAATTATTAGATCTACGAAGAAGTATTTAATTTAAGTTTTGATTTTATCTTTATATATAGTGTAATCATAATGTACATGTGTGTATGTGATCTTCGAAACAGTTGGATTGTTTTCTTTGTGTGTGTGTGTGTAGCGATGTGGTTCAATATTTTTTAACCAATAAGAAATACTTATTTCACCCGTACAAAGACATGACGGCTAAGATAAATATCAATACAAGTACTATGTAAACAAAATCTACAATCAGTGAAATAGATTCCAAATTCCGTAATAACTCATTCAAATTCATAATCCGTCGGGAGTTTGTGTGATGAGTTTTGATTGAATACAAACATCGTTTACTATTGATGCGAATCTTCAATACAGTATTGAAGCTTTAATAAATAGTATACAATAAATAAAAGTAAATAGCCGATACGGTCCAGTGGTTAACAAGTGAATCTTAACCGAAGACGAAAGCTTAAAACGGAAGTGCGCCATATTTCATATGCTTTTATTTGTTGATAATCATGTGCTCGGCGGTGTATATGCATATATATATAATTGCATTGGTGTAGCGTGATGGGGTAAGATCCAAGACCTATCCTCAAAAGAAGAGAAGATTTTAACCCAGTATGAAATTCGCATTACATATTTAATTAAGTAAATAATTACACAGTTAATTACATTTACATACCGTAACAGTTAAATACGGTATATCGATCGTAAACTATTAATTACCAAGTCCTGGAAAGTAAATCCAGAATGTTTATTAAACAACGTAATTTCCGCTTATCAATCAATTTGCATATTTGAGTAGTCCCGTTAATGTTAATGGTGATCGAAAATGTAATACGGATGATACAATTATGTATTTATATTATTGATATTGAATTAGACGCTATCATTGTTGGTTTAAATCAAATTTAAGTATATTAAGGTCAATATATGAATTTATAGATGATGATAGCACATCTTAGGAATAAGACGAACGAAAAAAATACCGTTTGAGTTGATTGAAATGAGTTTCTTTCGCCGGGTCTTCTCAGGGCTGGGTGCTTCTTTTCCGAAACGGTGGTAGTTTCTGGTTTGACTATTAATAAGCAAGTGTAATGCTTCAATGTTGAATAAATCATTTTAATTTTATCTGTAAATAAGAACAAAAACATCGCACTGGTTTTGTAAGGAATGGTTAATATTTCTAAAGGCGCTTATGTCTAGAGGCGAACACTGCCTGTCCACCTGCCTGTATAATAACAAAGGGTACCTTTTAAATATATAAGGATCTTTTTTGACGTGCTAACTTGACTTAGTATCAAGACAAACAAATTAATTTAAATGTTAATATAGACAACCATATTCAAACATTTCAGCACCATTTCTTTTCAACTCGGATATTTACTTGCCACGTCTTGCCATTTTCAGCCAAAATCACATACAAAGCTATTTCGCTAAAGGTCACGTGTTGGTTACGTTTAGATAGATTTTAAGATATAATTTTTATTAACATTATTTAATTCAAAATTACATTCATAATTTAGTAGTGCTAGACAGAGAAAAACTCACCAAAAATTAATTACTAAAGTACTGACATCCACGCAAAGTATCTCGTCTTAATATTTTTTAACGGATTAAAGATCACCTTGTAATGTTGAAAACGATTAAAGTATTTTATAAGCCTATTATAATAAAGAAAATTTTAATTTAGATAAATTAAAATTTTCGATAATTGTAATTTCGATAGCGGGATGCATTTTTGTTTAAATCAAATTAGTATCAAAGTCATTCACCTTAACGTAAGTTTCAAGCGACTTCACTGTAGCACTCGTCATTAAGCGAGCGAATTATGGCGCATTATTCATGAAGCACCCAGATTTGCGGTAAACCAACAGCCATAAATATACAAATATATTATGTATATATGTATATAACATTATTGATAATTGTCATTAAGACATTATCTAACAACTATTCTGTAAGAACAAACTCGAAATATTGACAATTATAATATTTCAAGAATACACGCGCCAAATAGTAAATCACCATTGTTAACGCCAAGCACCTAAACTCACGCAAGGCATAGAAAGTGTATATTTGCTTGACGTTTATCATGACATTCACTATGTATAACTCACTTGTCATTTGCAACTTGTAATATCAACATTAAACTGACTAAAGACTATTTTGAAGAGTTTCATTGAAATTCCATATGTACATACATAAATTGGCGAACGTGACAGGACCATAAGTCGAAAGACCATAAGGCGAAGATACAATCAAAAGTCGGTTGTCAACATTTCGCGGGTGAATAATGAAGTGAATAATTATAGAATGGTGTTGTTATGTTAACGGTACAAAATAGTTTAATTTGAATCGATATTAATTTATTATTCTACAATTTGTGCTCGATTATTCGAAAGATGAGTGGTAAGAACGCGTGAATCTTAACCAATGATCGTGGGTTCAAACCCGGGCAAGCACCACTGAATTTTCATGTGCTGAAATTTAATTTGTAATTATATTTCATATTGTGCTTTACCTTAAAGTAAAACATCTTTTAGAAACCTGCATGTGTCTAATTTCACTGAAATACTGCCACGTGTGTATTCCACCAACCCGGACGAACATATGGGCCACCTAAGTGGTCACCAACGCCCATAGACATTGGCATTGTAAGAAATGTTAACCATCACTTACATCACCAATGCGCCACCAACCTTGGGATCTAAGATGTTATGTCCCTTGTGCCTGTTATTACACTGGCTCACTCACCCTTCAAACCGGAACACAACAAAACCAAGTGCTGCTGTTTTGCGGTAGAATATCTGATGTGTATTCCACCAACCCTTCTCCTCAAAAAAGGAGAGGAGGTCTTAGCCCAGCAGTGGGACATTCACAGGCTGTTACGATTCGACGATTTATTCGAAAGAAGAAACCACATCATTGTCTAACTAAGTAACGTCACCCGCTAAGTAACGTTTATGACTGCCTTACTTTAGGTGTTTATTTTTATTATAAATATAAATTAATCATTATAAATTATCAACCAACACAATCAAGCCAGTTTTAACTTCCAGCCTTTCAACCAGCAAGTCTTTATGATAGCCTATCCTCTAATCCCCTAAAAGACGGGAAGGTTGCATTAAGAATTTTAATTTTCTAAATTAATTTCTTCTTTTTAAAACCTGTGGCTGTGGCTAAGGCTCGTAACGGACTGTCGAAAATTGCAGTGCACATAATATTTATTGACATGAGATGAGATTAATTTTAATATATGTTAACACTTGTGGGCTTTATGAAATGAGAAATAGTCCAATTATTACACTTAATTTATAATAGACAGCGTAACGTGGTGCCAGGAATTCTTGAAACGAATGTGCTCCTATGGCGCGTCCTATCCACTTTATACAAAAATAATCGGAAGTCAGCCTATGAACTAATAAATTATGGTTTACAACGTAATCTAATAATATGATGATTAACGAAATTATTAATAATGAATTATAGACATAATAAGGTATAGGTAAATAAATCGCCGAGATAAATATCTTTTTATTTTTCAGCCTTTTGCTCTCCACTGCTGGACGAAAGCCGCCCATAGAACGCCAACCATCCCGATCTTGGGCAGTCCGCATCATATAAATATCATGGGAGTAGTTATTATATGCCACAACAGCTGGACGCCAATGTGGTACCTGTTAACATATACCAATGTTCCCTTAGTTAACGAAATTCGACAAAAATAATTATTGAAAATTTTAGAAAAACATATATCAATTTGCTACTTGTTTTTTTTTCTAATCTGAATGTTGTTTTTTTTATTAAAAAATCTCGTCTCTCTACAGCTCATCAATAATCTAACCAAAAAAAAACATTTGACAAACAGAAGGCTTAGTATTTTCCTATTTATTTATAAATAAAATAAAATTAATACAATATAAAATTAAAATAAAATACAAATTTGTTTGTTACATTTTTTGAAATTTACATAACACTCAATTTTTACATAACAGATCCACTAACGAGTCTCTGCAAGTAGTTGCTATATTCACGTAATTATGACACTAATTTGTATAAGCCATATGGGTGATTATTGTAGTTTTATGTTTGTATGATAAGTCTTAACAAAAAATTGTCCCTAAATTTCAGATCAACGACATTCTGCACTCTGAGGTTTAATTTATTTTATTTATTTTATTATATATTTAATTTATTTCGTATTATTATTATATTCTATATAAAAGTTTTGTCTTCATACAATTATTTATCATGTATCTAAGGCCTTAGCGGAATTATGGAAGACTCGAAACGCCTGTCACAGACAGATTACGACGTTATTTTTATACGGATTTCATTTACATTTTTAAATTTTCTTGGATTTTGAAAGTAAATATGGAATTCATTTTTAAATTCATCTTGTTATTTCTTACTCTTTAATTATCATTAAATAAAAAAATTTAGATATCTCACGGCCATTTTCGACTTCAATCGAAATAAATAAATTATAGTATAATTAAAAAAAAAAAAACAGTTTTCATATACAAAATTACGTGTGTTCTCTGTTGTCCACTGAGGAGTTATTTCCTCTGGAGGTAATCCTGCGTATAAGCTCAGCTCATGCATACCTTAAAAGTGAATTGCCATCGGAATAGAATCTATTTGCATACTTTCAACTCCGTAAGACAAGAGTTGTTCCATTTCAGCTTGCAACATTTAACCAATACACACTTACAACTGTGCAAGTTAAATTTATTTAAAATTAATATTGGTAACGCAATCCACGCAAGATATCAGATAACTCTGAAGAACGTTCACTCGAGTGAATATTCATTTCCATGCCGAGTGCCAATATCAAACAATGTTGAATCCGTTCGCTAACGAATTCATTTGTTTTTTTTTAATGTTTTGACGTGTTATTTTGAGTGAAAGAGTAAAATGAGCGCAAAAAAGACCGTCTGAATAAGCTTTGAATTATACAACGTGTAAAATCACAATACTGTACAATGAAATATTACTTTTCATTTACAAAAAAAAATGTTCATTCTTACAATAAACTTACGAAAATTTACATAATTTTACTATTCATTTCAATGATACTCTCTTTTAATAAAAGTGAAAAATGTTAAGTCTACTAATTATAAATTCTACTAACTTGGAGTGTTAAAGGAAAATTAAATTGGTTTTTTTAATTATTCCATTTGAAATAGGAAAGGATCAAATATTGTACAGCCTTATCTATCACTGTTCTTTTGCTAATTAGTTTAATTAAAAAACGAATAGTTTTTTTTTTTGCAAAAAAGGCAGAAAAGGTATAAAAATTAATATTCCAATGAGCTAGTTTTTATATTACAGTTTAATAGTTTCATCAGAAGATGTATTGGTGTAAGCAAAATTTAATGATCATCGGTTAAGTAGCTAAGACGTAAAATCATCACAAGTAAACCAACACTTTCGCCTTTGTTATATTAGATAGCATATCTTCATTGCATACAATATAAAAAAGATAGAAAGCGTAAGACGAACAATATTAAAAACACAAAATGTCATCGGTATTATCACTAAAGTAATCTCAACCAGACTTCTCCTAGTGATAATAATAACAAATAATTGATTAAAGAGCCGAAATGACTCAGTGGCTAAAATACATGAAACTTAATCGTAAATTGCTGGTTCTAACCCGAGCTAGTACCATTGAAATTTCATGCAATGTAGTGGAAAAAGCTCCAAGAATCATCAAAAAAGAGTGGAGGCATTGAGCCCGCTGTAGGACAACCACAGGCTATTTTATTCCACAAACATTTTTATTACACAATAAGATTCCACACAATTTTATCCACAATTCTATGTTATAAAAACACTAATCAAGGAAACACTACTTAATCTTAACACAACGAACAAGGAACGCAGAACTCTTTTGCGTACCAAATGAGCTAGCCATGGATGCAATGTTCCTTAAATAACCAAGTAATGTGTAACGCTGAAAACGGCTTTATGACATTTATCTTAAAGTCGATATCCCGATAAACAAATTCTGTAATAGATCTACCGCTGAGTTTGAATTGTAAATGAGCTAGACGCAAAACTAATCACGGCTGCGGCTTGTAATGAGACAAAAGAAGTAAGTCTTTAAGTTAACCGTATTTTAAAACGAAAAGTTTGAAGAGTTTTTTTAATGCTTGAGACTACGTTCACTTAAATATTTTTCATATTATTTGCGAACGTATTACACACGTAGTACGTAATTTTATAAGTAAGGTAAGCTGCACATGTGATGGTAAGTGGTCACCACCTCTCTAAGATATTTGCGCTGTAAGAAATATCATCCATTATTTTCATCGTCAATACGCCACCAGCCAACTAAGATATTATGTTATTTGCGTCTGTAGTTGCTAGTAAAAGCCAATACTTAGTATTTAGTGGTAGAATATCTGATGAGCGGGTGGTACCTACCCACACGGGCCTACACAAAGCCCAACCACCAAGTATATTATTATTATAAATTAAAATACATGGACGCATGCACACATTAATTCTCATCACTATACTTACTACTTCCTCGTTTTACTTAAGTTACGGTCTACTAGTTTGCCAAACATAATATATATGCTTATTATGTAATCCTATTTTGGTTTTGGTTACGAGTGATATAATATATAATGTTATAAGCTATGTAAAATTAAATAAGCACTGAAATACCCATATCATTATTGTTAATGAATCAAAAATTAGTGTTTTGCTTACGTTTTTCATCGAATAAATGCATGTTTTTGGAATTTATCTTTGTCATCATCAAAGAGCAGACGCGTCACGTGACCGCATAAATGTCGAGCATTCTTCGACAAATGACGTCAGTAAGCCTATCTGTACTAATATTATAAATGCGAAAGTAACTCTTTCTGCCTGTTACGCTTCTACGATTAAACCACTGAACTGATTTTGATGAAATTTCGTATGAAGCAAATTCGAAAACTGAGGAAGGACATAGACTTTTTATACCTAACACCTCTTCATCCCCCCTAATATAATAATAATATTACTTTATTAATTTTAGTGAATAAAATACAAAAAAAGCCTGTAAAATTCTTTTTTTCCGAAACAAGCTAAACGAAGGAGACTGAACTACTCATTTTCAGTACGTCATTAAGCATGGAATCTACGACGTTATGTCCCTTGTACATTCCTTTACAATATCTCAATTGAACAAATCAGCATTCAAACCGTAACTCGTTATAAATAATCTATGCAGCATCCTAAGCCTGGTGGTAGGGCTTTTTGCAAGCTCGTCTCCACTCATCAGTTATTCCACCTCAAAACAGCAATACTTGGTAGTGTTGTGTTTCGGTTTAAAGAAGGAGTGAGCCAGTGTGTATGTCAGGCACAAGGGACATAACTTACCATCAGGTCGCCCATATGCTCGTCCGCTTAATATTCTATAAAAAAAAAACCGAAGTCTGGCCTCACAGGAGGCATCCTTAGGACGCGCATATTCTGAGCCTTGAAATGGACTCTGAGCTTGAGTATTTTAAGACTCCCCTACCCGACAACACTGTCAAGGCCATTAGGGCCAACATCTTCAGTGAGTTCAATAAAAAAATGTGTTCCATTTACAGTTGATATAGTTTTACCTTGAAGTAATATACAAAATAATTTCTAAAACATATTTAATACCTATAAAATGCTGGTTCATTTTTCGTTTTACGTTTTATCGAGGCAATGCTGGTAACATTATTATATAAGATTTGTGTATATTTATTAAGTCCTTGATGTTAATAAATATAAAGCAGGGTCTAGTCATTCATTCATAAATCGCGGCCACGTAGTTTAGTCGCAATTGAAGCATGATCTCTAAGGAGCTTCACTCCCTTTGTCGAAGCGCGTACGTGCACGATACCATCTACACTTGGGTTTACGGCTTTCGCGGGTTTTCGCGCTGCCTTATACATATATAGCCGTAACTCCTTAGTAGAGTAGCGTAATGGATTGAATTCCGTGTTACTTTATGTCACAGAGGGAAAGCCTTTGTCCAGATTTGAGATTATTTGGTTTGTTATATAGTATACTGCGTAAATCATAAATATGAAGTTACATTTGACAAGAATTCGTTTTACACAAAGATATATATAGACTTTATACAACATGGAGCCGGGAACTAAGTATTCTATATTTAAAAAAAAAATTTTACTTTCATTTTTTCCTATAACGTTACAATCGTATAGAATATAGCTTAATTATTAAAAGGACTTATGACATATATATAATATAATTATGGAGAAATTATTTTAATTTCACAACCGAAATTTTAGTAAAACGATTTTAACGCGTTTCACTTCTGAGTTGCAACCGCTTTAAATTCATAAATAAAAAATTTAAATCATATTCAACACGACGATAACAACACTAGAAAGTTCTTTCCTGTAACCAAATTACTACTGAAAAACGAAACTATTACTAAGCCAGATAAAAATGAAAGGTTTCGACGGCATCGATTTTTTTGCAAGGAATCGTCAGAAAAAGTTAGCGAGCCGCGGCGTCGAGACTGCGAATAACTGAATTTAGCGATGCTGATTCGATTGTTAACGATTACCGCTACGAGTTTACTTGTTTGGAAATCGATTTGAAATCGGAATCGACAGGAATGACTTTAAAGGGATTTTCAAATTATAATTTACTTGAATAATGCAATGCTGTAGGCGGATATTGTTTCTTTTATTCATACACATATACAAAATATAGGTATTTTATATAATGAATAATTTAATAATCGCAAGGTCGTCTACATTGAAAAATTAAGTAACATAATATAGAATTAGATATTTAGTTTAAGAAACTTTTATATTACATCTGTATTGTCCATCTAGGCAAGATGTTCCCTTTTATAATAAGACTTCTCAAATACTATTAAGCTTTGCAGCACACGTGATGATAACTTTAATTAATATATAGACACGCGGTAGCGTGTCAAGCCAAGTTCAATCTAACAGAAGTCACGAGCAGCATCGTATGTAAGTGGGTAGTATTTATTATTTCCATGCAGTATTTATAATAATTCAATTGTATTTGATTAAGATGTAACATGATTGTAAAAACGAGTAACAACTGAATTTTTGCCGGTTCTTCTCAGTAGAATTTACATTCCGAGCCGGTTGTAGCTTTAAATTTAATTTATTTAAACAAAAGTTTGTTTTGATTTGAACCGATCGGATCAGTGCATCAACTATGCTACTTTAATATTACTCACATTGTGTTAGTGTTTAGACATACTAACAAATTAGTATAATACCAGCATTTTTTAACAATAAAATCAAGTTCACTTACAATATGTAAGTTATCAAGTGGCATACACCCTTAAAAACTTTTTTTAATATATTAATGTATGTAATGCTTGTTTATTCACCACGGTTGTTCAGGTGAGACTGATTAAAATATAAATAAATATTTGATTCACACATACAAACAAGTCAAGTGAAATAAAATCATATAATAAACATACACGTACATAGACAGTTATTAGGATTCAAATTCATACGCGATTAACCAATAAAAAAGCTCAGGCCCTCAAAATATAGATTAAATGGGATAAAAAGAGTTCTCGGAGGATTCCAATCGCTTCACTAACTCAATTTCGTTGCGCCGATTCTGTCTACACGTTATTCTTTTTCATTTCCATTCGTTCGTTCCTTTTTGTGGTACAGCTTAATTTGTGGCACTAAATTATGGTCTGAAGTCTCTATTACTCTGTGATAAACGGTTGTGTTCACGGTGACATTATTGAACATCGAGTATTTTGATATAGTTCTTAAACTAGGGAGTATAGTATGCTAGGGAATACGGGAGAGTATTTGGCTGTTAAATTTTCAAACATCTTTCCTTAATGATAACCTACTGTATAAAAGTGCCATATGAATATTTTCAATTTGCTAACCCCAGAAATTTGGGCTGTACGTAAATATGTAGGTCAGTATAATAAAAAGGCGTGAAATTAATATTTGTTGATTTTTTTAGATAGAATATAAAATGTAACACTAATTAATTATGTCATGTATAATATATAATAATGTCCTCCAGACCGGCTTTACGTGCTTTCCGAGGCAGTGTACACACTTTCAACTTCCAGATCCCGGGTTACTACTGAGAATTTTCTGACAGAAAAACCCAATAACTATTATTGACCTTGGATTGAACCCAGGACCTCCGAGTCTTCAGCTTTACATATATCGCTTTGTTAGTACCAAAGCTCTGAAACGGTAAAAGTGGGTACCACTTTGACTTTTACTTGAATAAAGTATATTTTGATTTCGTGCTTGTGTGTGTAGACTACGTCAATATCAGACACATTAGAGCAATACGAAAAGTCGACGTGTTCTAACAGGAAGTGTCAAGTGCTTGGCGAGCCTGTGTGACTTTGAAATTCAATAAAGCGCCCATTAATTCCAAGCATGATTGATCTATCAAAAAATATCTGAATATTAAATTTAGTGGTAATTCCACACAACTATTCTTAATTTTTCAAGGAATGTTTTTCTTAATGAATTGCTTATCAGCATTTTTACTATTAAATAATCCGTCAGCTCCAATTATTGTTATTATTATATTATAATCCTGTTACGCTTACGGTATTTGTCGAGAAATGCTTGACGTTCGGTAAAATGAAGTCACTTAATCACGTACATACGTTACCTATTATAGTGATTGAAAAAATAAAAAAGTCTTTGGTCACATTTTTTATTTAAAAAAAATCTATTTACTTGGTTACTTTTTCATTGTCAAAAACGTTTTAACAGCTTCAAATATATCGCTAGAAACTTCAACTGGCTTCTCGAAGGCTGCAAAGTGGCCTCCTACATCTAAATTGGTGGTACGGACCAAGTTGGGGTATTTCCAGCGCAAGACGAAGTCTGGTTGCTGAACCAAGTCGTGTTTAGTTCGGAGACCCCAAGTGGGCACAGACGTTGGGATTCTGAAAAAGACTCGTGTTTTAAAGCATTTTTGTTTAATTTTCTGTTCATTCTCCTCGACAAAATACTATAAAATATTATTACATGCAATGAACAGAAATACTTGCAGCGATAATTATATGTTTATATCAATACAATTTATATTGGTACTTATACTTAAGTACATTCTTATTGAAGAGCTTAAATTTAACCAACCAGCAAAACAAAATAATACGAAATTAATTTACTATTAGAATATTGACGAGCCGGTTGACGTGGTTGGTAGATACTTACCTTTCACGCCGAAGGTTGTGGGTTCGATTCCCGCCCGAGACAGACATTTATGTACATGAACATGTCTGTTCGTCCTGAGTCTGGGTGTATTAATCTATATAAGTATGTATTTACAAAAGAAAAGTAGTATATGAAGTATATCAGTTGTCTGATTTCCATAGTACAAGCTCTGCTTAATTTGGGATCAGATGGCCGTGTGTAAATAATGTTCCAGGATATTATTATATATATTATTGAAGTTATAATATTTCCAATATTACCCCATGACATTCTGTAGATCAATTTAGATTACGGCGATCATTCTCATAATAAAAAAGCCAAGTGCGCATGACATATTATAAAATTTTCTATTCACTCAGTCTTATAAGCTAACGGACCTGATATCTGAAGCGATCACAAAGAGTTCAGGCACTGTTTTACGTGCCTGGTGACATTTCCAACTTAAAGAATCCGTGAAGCCATTCAGAATTTCTTGCAGGAATAACCCAATTACTTTTCACTGGCTCAACTCAGGGTTCGGACCCGGGATTTCGAGATGTGCTATCATATAAGTTACCCACTAGGCCAAAGCAGTATAATTTCGGTATTGAGATTCGAAAACATTTTGTCCTTCATGACAAAATTCCTAAATGACAAAATTTCGTGGGTACTCGCGGTGGATCCGACGTAAAGCTACGGACTATCCTGAATTTTCACAGACGATACTCTTCCCACGTTGCGGCAATGCGGGCAGGTCTGCGCCCGTCCGTAATATTACGCATCGTGGGAAGTTATTACAATCCCTCACTTTAATAATCCAAAGGAACGATGATCTGATCTGATATGCCCAGTCGAAGAAGCGCTTTATATGCTGTACAATCCTCATAAATTCTTCATAATATAAGGAGATCTTAATGTATCAAGGCAAGGATACATACTATTAATTATCACGAAATTATACACAACACATACCTTGCAAGAGTGTCTTCCATTTCGTAGTTCAAAATACTTTCCTTATACAATCTGATCGATGTGGTGATGCTTCCAGTACTCCAATATATTAGCACATTGTCCATTAAATCGGTTATATTGAATGTGCTAAGACCACCGTCATGTGTGTACTTATTCGCTGGGTTAGTGAAAAGTAAATATTTTTCAATTATATACGAGGCTAGACCTAATGGAGAATCTTGGAGAGCTATACCTGAAAACGCAAAATGTAATCATTTATATATTATAATCACAGGAAGATATTATGTACTATATGTCCTTTTCTGTTTCCCCGACAACCAACCAAA
The DNA here is from genome assembly GCF_905147045.1 of Nymphalis io. Classification (NCBI taxonomy): domain Eukaryota; kingdom Metazoa; phylum Arthropoda; class Insecta; order Lepidoptera; family Nymphalidae; genus Nymphalis; species Nymphalis io. The sequence goes on along the minus strand of NC_065910.1, from coordinate 7,621,298 downwards.
ACATTATCATGATCGGTTAAGTAGTTAAGACGCCGAACAAATAAACAAACTCACATTTGTAATATTGTTAAAAAAAATACCAACTACATTTTTTTTTTTATAGTATAGGTTGGCGGACGAGCATATGGGCCACCTGATGGTAAGTGGTCATCAACGCCCATAGACATTGGCATTGTAAGAAATGTTAACCATCGCTTACATCACCAATGCGCCGCCAACCTTGGGAACTAAGCTGTTATGTCCCTTGTACCAGTAATTACACTGGCTCACTCACCTTTCAAACCGCAACACAACAATACCAAGCACTGCTGCTTTGCGGTAGAATATCTGATGAGTGGTTGGTACCTACCCAGACGAGTTTGAACAGTTTTACCACCAGTAAATTTCTGACTACTCCAACTATTTCAAGCATAGTAGCGTAATTGAAAATGATTTTTATGTTTACCTAAAGATATATGAATGACCTTGGGTTCGAATATGACAAACAAGTGATTTTATAATATATTTGTTTTTATACATTGTTTCAAAATTATAAAATTCAAAAAGATTAAGTGTGCGAGTGAATCCAGAATACTTATTTTGAAAAATAAAATGTTGTTTCACATATTTGAAATTATATTACGAAAATGTTCGAGAAATTTCGATAGCACTTAAACGAAACTAAATATTTACCCACAGTATCCGGCTTAGTGCTCTGCAAATGTAAATACCCTGATTCCTCTAAATAAAACTGTAGTTTATCCGTATAAGGATATATTTTATCAACTAAATCGTTTGCTACACATTTTGGACAAACTGCTCCCAACATCAGAGTCAAATGCGCCAACTTTGACGGATTGACTGGAGTACTTGTATGAAAACCAAGTACTTGATTTGGAAAAAGTGTGGCCATGTGTGAACCAATAATGTGACCAAAATCCCCTCCGTGCACATAGAACTGCTTATGACCAATTCTTTCCATTAAATTTCTTAATACAATGGCCATTTGGTAGGTCGTTAATCCAGATCTAACTGGTTCCTGAAATATACCAATTAAATGTATCACCAATTTTATGATTTTAGTAGAAATGGTTCAGTAATAAAGAAAGGATCTGAGCTGAAGGTCGTAGGTTTGAATTCAAACCTAAAGCAGTGATTACGTTACATATACAAGTTGTGCTTAATATGTATGAAATTTTATTTCGTAATTTGCTTTTGTTCTTAAAAATAAATCGCGGGCAGTGCTTATAAATATATGGGCTTTTGACTATTTAGTGCAAATTACGTAGAAAATTAGACGCTGAATTTGAATACTGATTAAATTTAATAGTAAATGGATTTATATTTGTACATGGAAATATAATACAATAACCTACAATTATAATATATGATTTGGTAGGAATATATTGATAATACCTAATAATACCTATATATTAGCGATTAAATTATTATTCAAATTGGCTATTCATTGATGTAATACGGTTAGTCGCTATACGAATAATTCGTTACAGAAAAAAAAAAACAGAAAAGTAAAAAGTATTTATCATATGATACTGATTTTATGATGGCCAGCCCAATTTTGTGGGTTCCCATTCGAGCACCACTGATTTTTTATGTGCTTAATTTCTGTTTATTAATTATCTCGTGACTGGTGGTGAAATCATCGTGAGGATGCTTGCGGCCTGCCTGCTCGGATGAAATACTACCACATATGTAATCTCAATCATATAATTTAAGTAGCTAGGTCCAAGCTAATAAGCTCTAAGCCTTCAAGAATAGAGTATAATTTTGCCCAGTGGTGGGGCATTTACAGGCTGTTGAACTCTTATTTACGTATTTATGAATAATTTGACCAATTTTTTAACCAAATATTGACAATTGAAAATTCTTTAGTAGAAAGTGGTAATTTTTACGCATAGAATTTAAACATACATTTTATTTTTTTAATCAGACATGCAACGGAACATGTAAATAAGAACAAAGGGTCGTTTGAATCCGTCTTGCAATTTGTTTCCATTCATACAACAGCCAAGAAAGTTCAAGATTATTAATTGTTAGTCTAAAAATCTTGAAAAATTTGAATATGTTTTTTTAATATATATGTATTCTATTTTTGAATATGAAATATATGTCAAGTGATGCGGTAGTAACTTAAAATTTTTACTCATAATATTTTTGATTCATATTAAAAAAATACCATAGCTACTAAAAATCTTAATTATGTTAATTTACAACAACACAAGTTGAAAGTAAACATTGTTACACTTTTCTCGTAAAAAGTGTCACGTGTTCCAGATTATACTTACTTGAGAAAAAGCGAATCCTGGTAAACTTGGAGCAATGACCTCAAACACAAAATTGTATTCCGGTTTAGCTGAAGTGAGTAAAGGTGTGATGTCATAGAAATCTCTGACCGAACTGGGCCATCCGTGTATGAGTAGTATAGGAACAACCTGGACAAAGAAATATACATTATTCGTTTTTATTTTTGGAATCTTGAAACAATTTTACAAATATTTTTTATAATTAATATTTTCTTTATGTACTTTCATCATATTCTATTTATTATATATCATTTTTTTCTCATCAAGAGATCTCCTAAACTTTCCCGCTGATTGACTTGAAATTTGTCACAGTTACTCCTTCCTCAACGTAAACAGTCATTAGAACGGATTTTACGCAAATCCTATCCAAAATACATTTCTGCTTCTTATTTAACACCGTGCCGTGCGGAGCCGAGTCGATTAGCTATTATACTGTATTATTAAACATATGTCGAATTTTACCTTAATATTTTATTGCAGGCATTAAGACACGAAAACACTCCATCAGCATCAGTCACAAGCGACAAAAGTTTGTCCAAAGAAGAATTATTAAACTACCCACAACAGTCAATTCGTGTCTAAGTACGAATAAATGTATAATATGCCCAATTGATATGACCCGACGACAGTCGTTTCTAAATCTAGGTAAGCACCACTGATTTTTCACGTGCATGATTTGTGTTTATAATAATCGTGAGGAAATCGGCATGTGAAGTTCTGTTAAATTTATGAAACAGCGTGGTTCTATAAGTTCCAACCTTTTTGGCTTAAGAGAAGGATACCTTCGGCAAGATAATAATTATCTGTATTCCTATATCACTTTTACTCGATTCGTTAAAACAAAAATAAATATTAATAAAACACGTTTTTTTTTTTTTATAGTAAAGGAAGGCGGACGAGCATATGGGCCACCTGATGGTAAGTGGTCACCAACGCTCTTAGACATTGGCATTGTAAGAAATGTCAACCATCGCTTACATATCCAATGCGCCACCAACCTTGGGAACTAAGATTTTATGTCCCTTGTGCCTGTAATTACACTGGCTCACTCACCCTTCAAACCGGAACACAACAATATCAAGTATTGCTGTTTTGCGGTAGAATATCTGATGAGTGGGTGGTACCTACCCAGACGAGCTTGCACAAAGCCCTACCACCAGTAGTTGCGTATGTGCTAAGTATAAATATAAAATGATTGTAATACTTGTCTTATCTAACTTAAAGAAGGTTATAGTAGATATAGTACGTATACATACAACGATAAATCAAAAATTGTTTTATAAATCTACCACTTAAGGTTTCGCGGCACTGTTTGAATCTAAAGTCTGATCGATTGCCAGGCGTTTAATAAATTAGGATTGATCTAATGAAAACTGGGGTTCAGTTACGAACACAAGATTGCGTTTTAAATATTTCCATTCTACCTGATATGAATAATAAGATGCATTCAAGAAAAAAAAATATTATATTGTTTACTAGTGCTTATAAGAAGTTTATTAAGGCACTTAAGGTGCCTTAATAAACACACATGCAAACTATTAAAACAAAAAAAATCTAAATTATAGTTTAAAAATATTTTCAACAACAACTTTTTACAAAATCACTCGAGTCGAGCATTACAATAATGTCAAAATTATAATAATGATTATAAAATTTCAATAATACACATAAGCTAGTGAGCTTAACATTTCAGAAAATAAGCTACCCATCCGAGTAACTGCAGAAGCAATGTATGAACATTTTACATATTGAGAACATCTAGTCGATTCAATGCAATTGTGCCTTTAGGTGGATGAATAATGTCTGGTAGATAGTTGCTTGTGACACTGAAGTGACACTAGCAACTACCTATTCATTCACCTATGTAATTATTACACAAATGGACCCGAAAATATAATAAATATAAATAGTTCGACTTCACTAAAAACTTCCGATCGACGCTTTAAAACCAGACACAGCGTCAGCGTTCAATACATATCTCAGCAAAAAACGATGTCTCGTTAAAAATAATAGTCAATAAAAAGTGCTCTTGTGGTGTTTATTTGAATTTTGAAATTTTATACTGACACAACGTTTATCCTGTAATGGCTTGAAATAAGTTTATAAGCCACAAAGCGTTGAAACGTCGACTACGACGTTTGTATGCGGACATCGTTTTAAAGAGATCTTAACAGTATATTACAAAAGTATGAGGCGGCGTACGGTGTGACTCTGTAATCGGATAGCGTTTATAGGGGATCACAGGCTAAGCGAATACGAAGTGTGGCGCTTCAAGCTGCGTCTCACTAAAGAGCTTCGCAGAATCGTAGTCAGAATATTGGACTATCGCTGGCGATTCTATGATGATATTATATGATCTCAAATATTTTATTTTATTTATTTGCAAAAGCACACTTACAACATACAAATAAAGCATTGAAAAAATGAACGTATAAAACAATAACACAATATCTAATATGCATGTCAATTATAAGTGTGCATAGTGCTTTCAGATTCAATGTAATCAAATTCAAATTAAAAGTAACAAAAAACATTAGTAATTTTTTTAAATTTTCAAAATAATAAAATAATGAAATATTGATTAATGATAAATTCATTTGGCTTGTAAAAAATTTAAAAAATTGTTTGACGATTAAATCTTCTATTTTTCATTAATTTATTCAGAAAATTTTATTCTAGAAACGATAAATATTTTAAAATATAATGATACTATATATAATGAATGATAAAACTACCCGTCTTAGTTTCGCATGGACAGATTAGAAGTCTACATTTATTTTTTATATATAATAATACATACATCTCTAATGGCTTATGTAACGCACGTCAGCAAAGCTCCCAGTCGGCATGATTTTTTTGCGCAACTTCATCGTTTATCGCCATATTCCGGCCAATTTTCATCAAAACTTAATAAGTTATGCACCTAAGCCTTCCTAAAGATTCAATCCGTCCATTGTGGAAAACCGTATGATAATCTGTTCGGTAGCGATTAAGTTTATCGTATAAACTTTGTTTTACTTTAAACTTAGCTTAGCTTAGCTAATTATGATCATGATCAAAAGGACTTTTACATTACTAAGAAGTTTAATTTAAAAAAATCTTGAAGGAAATATTTTAACAACAACAACATAAGAATTTTTTTTACAAGTTTTCACCCGCGGCTTCACGCGCGTTTTATGGGGTCACCTACGTCCTTCCTTGGGGTTCAAGTTGGTTTCATACTAAATTTCATTAAAATTGGTTTAGTTGCTTTCACGGCCACCGAGTTACCTTCGCATTTATAATATCAGTATAGATAACCCACCTTGAGATTTTCCTTATTTTTCGGCTCTACACGCATGAAATGTATGTCCAAGCCTTGAATATTCGTTTTATAGTGGCTATATTTGTTCAAATATTTGACACGAGTGCCATACTTGTACTTGAACTGCCAATGAGCAAATATTTGTCCAAGTACATCGTAATTTATCCCGTAAGTAGAAGAATCTTCAAGACTCTTAACTCGTGTTGCTCTGCGATACGCTTCCATTTTTCTTCTCAAGTTTTCTTGCATCTGAAAAATAAACGTTGAAAATTTTACTCGTGGATTCATTAAATTTTAACACCAGTAATAAATGTCCCACTGCTGGGAAAAAATCTTGTTTACAACTGGATTATCCAATAAGGGTGTATACAATATTTACTTGGTGGTAGGGCTATATGCAAGCCCTTCTGGTTAGCTACTATCACTTGTTTTATAAACACGAATTAAGAACAGAAAAAATCAGTAGAGCTTGCTTGGATAGAAGGCCGCAATCGGTTAGGAACCACAGTTAATAAATCAGTTCAATAATTATTGACACAAACACTTCTAAGACTTGTTACAATTAATATTTCAGAAAGGTCGTAAAACCTTGTAGACCTCTAGCGCTGTAAGCAGCACGAAGTAAACCCAATTATAAGTTCACGTTAATTAGTCGCAAAGTATAACGAGGTCTGATAATAATATTTAGAAATTGCCTTGTCCCAATTCTTAACTTTGATTAAGTTATGTATTGTGGTTACCAAATAGACTTTCTCTTTGTTTATTGTAAACGTGATTAACAAATACCGTAAATTATTTTCATATTGTTTTCGCCATTATTATACATTTAAATTATACAATTTAAACTTATTACATTATCTTTGATGTTATTTATGTATGAAGTAAACAAAAGAATTTAAATAACAAATAATTAACGACAAACGACTAAACTTTTTATAATTTATTAGTTCACAAACTTTTTTCTCAGCTATAATTATATATTATTACGATATACAAATGGGGCTTACGTAAGAAATATTAACTAGGCCTTACATCTCCAATGTGCCTTTAGGCCTCCGACTGTACGTTACAATAGCTCATTCGCCTTTTAAACCGGAATACAACAATACCAAAAATTGATGTTTCGCGGTAGAATATGTGATGAATAAATGGTACCTACCCAGACGGGCTTGTAAAGCCAAGTAAATGTGTATCTATTAACATACATTGGATAAGATGTACAAAAAAGCAGTAGTGGAACACTTATAGCCTATTTCGTTACTTTATCGTTACGTATATGAGAACTAGCCAAGTCCAACCTTCGGCTTCAATATATTATCCTAAGTTATAAGAAAAATTATATTTTAAGTTTTTATAAAATATTTACGCTGGTCTAAATAAATTTCAGGACTGACCATTGAACTTGGCACCCATTTAGATCTCACTACTTTCGTGGTTGAAGTCAACAACCAAGGCATATATTATAATATTGAACTTGGCTCTCATTTCACATTTATGTTTTTGATGTGATATCATTACTTTTTGTACATAAATTATTATTATTATCGTAAGTTAAACGTTATTAACTATTTATTTAGTATTATATTAGGACTTTTACCTGTCGCATTATTAATACTAAGCAGTCGTTGTCGTTGTTAATTTTTTGTTTTGTTATATCTCCTATTTTTATTATATATATATTATGTATGTATTTATTATAGTATATATATATATATATATATATATGTATGTATGTATTATGTATGTAGTAGTGTATGTAGTATATAGATAAACTGGCTTGTACCCTTCCCATTTATAAATATTATGATCCTCTGCCCAAAGGTTGCCTGGAAGAGATCGCTGCTTAGCGATAAGGCCGCCTGTTGCACCTCGTGCAACTTTTTTGTTTAAAAATTGTAATTTTTAGTTTTAAGTTTGGGTGCAATAAAGTGTCAATAAATAAATAAATAAATATTAATTTAGTATTAATTATAATTTCAATAATTAGCGCACATCAATAGTGTAAGATTATTACTTACAAATAACGTAATAAATACGAAAGTCGACTATACTCTTAGTTAAAAGTAATTGTAAGTGCTAAGACTGATATGTTTGGATTAAAAAAAATTAAGGGTGATATTGGACTAGTTATAAATTCCCGTGAAGACCTTAAAATCGACATAAAGACTGGCTGTCAACAATATGGATTGCTGATTCTTAGGTTATAGGCATTATAAGTAAGTGTTCCTTATAGAATCAATTAACTGAAAAATTATAATAAAATGATGAATATTTCTAGTTTCTGATTTATGTCTTTATATTTACCCAACCATCTAACTGGATTCCAAATTTGAACTTTCTACGTCATCTGGAACTGGGTTAGAATTTTGATCTATAGGTCAGTCAGTGATAAAAATGACGATTTTTTGACGTTAATATCTAAATAACCGTTTAAGGTGTGTTTATGAAATTTGGAACACATATGTATCTCGCAAGTTTTAATATATAAACCAAGTTTGACATGTTTATGTGAAAAAGTTTTTGAGTTATGAGGGGGTCAAAAATGGCTCCAAATGGTTCGTGTAATATTACACATGATGCTGCTCGCCAGTTCTGTTAACTTGAACTTGGCTTGACACGATACCGTGTGTTTAGATTTATTTAAGTAGCTCCGTAGTTCTCTACATAATCTTTATAGAAAAATATTTATTTTTATCTATAAATATTTAAAATTTACGAGATAGATTAATAATATAATATGTGAACTATAAAACAGGAAGTTTACCTGATGATGGTATCTTCTGACACTTATCAAGAGTATATACTCGTATTTTGTCTGAATTGTCACTCGCTTTTTAATACCTTTATCACGATAACACAATATTATTTTAAATACTTAAGTCCTATAATATTAAATGAGTAATTCTTGAATATATATAAATTTATTTCGTGTATCTCCGTAACGCCTCTAATGGTTTAGATGTGTGTTATACATTCGTCTATACAGTCTTTACGAAAAAAAAAACTAATTATTGAAACCGAATGAAGATCGGTCGTACAGGTACCATTATAAATCGACACAAAATAAAAATACTCTGTATGCAAAATAATCCCGTAAGAGCACCTATTACGGTTAACTGTCATCAGAGCTCAGAAGACGGGGCAATGAATCTTTTCAAATTCTTATACCATTTCTCAATTTCATAATTAACTGGCTACATTCTATTACTACTAAAATACTTACAGAATCGCTGAGTAAAATCCTATACGGTCGAATAGACGTATCTTGTTTGTTACTAGTATTTCGTCCCCACCACGCATTCAAGTCAAATTCTGGTAGATCAGGTGTTGCCAAAAGTGAACTATAAAATTTGTAGAAAAGCACCGCTATAACAACTGCACCGACTATCGTTATAACTTTGCAACACTGTAAAAAAGATAAACACAATAAAAACAGTTATTTGAAATAATTTTATATCCTTTTTATATAATAAAGGTTGGCTGATGAACAACTGATGATCACAAACTTAATGATGATAGCCACGTTGGTGTTGTAACAAATATCAAACTTCGCCAATGCACCACCAACTTTTGGAACTAAGATGTGCCTGTAGTTTTACTGGCTTACTCACCTTACCATCCATATTACAACAATTCTAAGCATTACTTAAGTTTGGCGGTAGAATATTACGCGATGAGTGAATGGTCCAACTCAGACGGGCTTGCATAGAACCCTACCACCAAGTAGTAAAATCTTATTGAGAAATCCGATGATGATTTCCGGAACAGCTGAGATATGCCCACCGTGAAGAAGTTAACGTTAAGACAAAGTGCATGTACAAACACACGTGTTCTTAATATTCTCCTTCTCACATTTCGTTGGAAAGATATGACAACATGGCCCGAGACAGTTCGGGCGCAAGATTAACGAATTTAATCGAATTTTCACAGGAGTATTAGCATTGCCTAAGTCTAAACTTCGTTCTTATACTAAGAATTTAAAAATCCAATAACTTTTAATTGACCAAGCCCAGTATTTAAGCCTAGTACCTCGTGTACCTTACAAGCTACCACCACCAATACCACTATACCAACGAGGCAATAAATAAATCTTTAAATCTTTTTTCATACGAGAAAATCGACACATTATATGTAAAACATATATACGAAAAAACGTAATACGTATACGTATAAACGTAAACGAAAAAAAATAATTTTAATTTATATTTTTATGGTATTACAATTAAATCTTATGAACCATTATTAAGTGATTGTATTTATAAGGATATGATTAATGATTTATAGATACACTGAAATTAATTTAAATAGAAAAATTACGTACATTGAAATTTGATATTCTTTCATTCATTGGAGGCTGTTTTATTTCAGTCGGCTTTTTATTCCCTTTCTTCTTTGGCGCCATTTTTAATTAATTTAAAAAAAAACACACACCTATTGACTCTCTTTTATTACTATCATAATTAAACTACAATCAATAAGAGTATTTATCTTATCGAAAATAAAGTATTTAGGAAATTATCTATTTTTTTATCTTATCTGTGGGATAATCCTGATTTCATAATATGCTGTGGTCATGACGTGGCCCTAACAAATTATTTTTGCACGTTTATCCAATTTTATATTTAGACGTGTTGTTGTTCGGCGAAATGAAAAAGCCGAGATGGCCCTGTGGAAGCCGAGATGGCCCTGTGGTAAGAACGCCTGAATCTTAACCGATGATCGTGGGTTCAAACCCGGGCAAGCACCACTGAATTTTCATGTGCTTAATTTGTGATTATAATTCATCTCGTGCTTTACGGTGAAGGAAAACATCGTGAGGAAACCTGCATGTGTCTAATTTCACTGAAGTTCTGCCACATGTGAATTCTACCAACCCGCATTGGAGCAGCGTGGTGGAATAAGCTCCAAACCTTCTCCTCAAAAAGAGGAGAGGAGGCCTTTAGCCCAGCAGTGGGACATTCACAGGCTGTTACGGTTGTTCGGCGCGTCTTGAGCCCCTTATACATACATACATACATAACACACTCGCAAGCGGTAACAGCAAACGGCATGCATGGCTCTACTCTCTAGTGTGTGCGTGGCGCATATTTATACTATGTATATGTATTATATTATTATTATATTTTTAAAATTAATATTTCTCTTCAATCATATTATTATAAGGAAAATTATTTTATATCTATTTTATCTACGGAACTCTATGTTATTATTTATATTTAATTCCCATCTGTCGAGCGTTCGGTGACTGAAATATATTTCTTTTAGATGTCTCTTTATTAATAATCATAACTGTTCTTTCTTATCGATAGTAGATTTATGTAGGAGGAATAAATTAATATCGTTCAAGTAAAATGTTTCTAAATTTAGAATTCATATATTTTTATTATTATTATTATTTTGTATCTTTTTTTATATCTCATTTTAACTTTTAAACTTAACTAACACGCGGGCCATGGCCAAGCGTGATAGGTTTGTTCAATATTAAATTGACAATGGTGATGTTAGGAACTTTCGAGTAAGACGTGTTGTGTTCAGTATGACTGCATTGTGTAAAAGTGCGAGAGTGGACTTTGACATTTGGAGAATATTGAGATTAGTCTCGAGTGTTTTTGGGATAAGGCCTGTACTAGAGAGAATGATTGTTAAAATTTTCACTGTGTTGACCATTGTTTTTTAATTTCAGTAGCCAATTCTATGTATTTTATTACTTTTTCATTGTGTGTACTGAGTAGGTTGTGTGTGTTACATACTGCAATACCGACTATATAAACTATTTTGTTGTTTTTGTCTACCACTGATAACAGTGGATATAAATCCAGTCTATGATAATGAATGTTTTGGTTGGTGATGATCGTTGGATCGCAGTAGATTTTATAATAATTATTTTCTAGAACTTTACAGGGTTGGTATTTATAGTAAGCTACTTTATTTGTTATGAATTTATATTGATGGGCTAAGTTTTGGTGAATTATTGCTGCTACTTTGTCATGCCTGTGCTTATAATTAGCTTGGACGATTGACTTGCAAGCACCTGTTATGTGTTAAATCGTTTCTGAACAGCTTTGGCGACGTCTACATAAATCAGTTGGTAAATTAGCTGTGCAAATAATATGTTTCTGATAGTTTCGGGTGTCTTGTATGGCTATCATAAATGCCTCTGTCTCGGGGAATAACTCACCACGCCGCAGTCACTCGTTCGACGCTTCCACGTCGACATGTGCTTGCCTCAAGTCAGCTCGATATCTTCCATGCAATGACTTTTGTGACCACATACTAATTTTTTGTTCTTTATTTATTATTTGTTGACTTGATTGTTTATTTCTATTATGTATGTTAAGTGGAGTGATTTTTTTTTCAGTTTCAGTTATGTATTTATGGATTGGAATACGTTCTGCCTTATCATGAAAGTACTTTCTCAGCTTAGCTATGAGATTATTGTGCAAATTATGTATATCAATGAAACCTCTTCCTCTTTCACCGCGTGGTAGTGTGAGTCTCTGTATACAACTTTTGGGGTGATGTTTCCTGTGTGTCATATGTGTGTTTATTATTCCCTGCAGTTTTTGTAGATCAGTTTTAGACCAATTCCAAAGGAATATGCGAGTAATGGTATTGCATAGGTATTAATTGCTTTTGTGCTGTTGCGTGAATTTAAATGTGTTTTTAATATTTGCTTTGAAGAATTTTAAAATTATAATTAATTTTAGAATTTGATTTAATCTTATTTTACACTTCTGTATCACTGTGTGTAGACTGGTGAAATCTTTATGACACGCTTGAGACAAACGAGGGCCAAATAACTATCTTCCGTTTGGCAAAAGCTCGGCAGAAAGCGACACAAGACATTACAAAATGTCTTTGTGTCAAGGACTCAAATAGCACTTTGGTTTGCGAATCCTTGCATTAAAATGGACTGTTGTTACTTACTTAAAACTTAAAAGAAATACACTATGAGAAAAACGATAGTTCTGAAGATTTTAATTACATTGTTTGGCTGTATATTGTTCAATTAAATAAAGAATTGAGTAAAAAAATTAGCCATTATTCAATCACACCAATTACTTTAAGCAGAAAATAGAGTTCTTTCCTTCTCTCTCTAGATCCTTTGCCATTGGTATTAAATTCAGTCGCTATTCTTTGAAGTTACCGCCGTTTAAATTTTATAAAATTACCGAGGTATTAATTTTAAATAAGTAGAATATCTCTTTATATATATTTTCATTCTCGAAACCTTTCTGATGATTATAACTTTATGGCTCTACCTAGTTTACAAAAGAAACGTTTGCAATTTTGATCTGATGAGATTTTTACAGGACCATCCAGAGCTTCTACGAATAACTGACCGTCTGACTGATACCGATACGTAGCTCAAACTACTGGAGCTAGCACCATGAAATATTGAACATGGGTTTCTATTAGTTAGTACTAAGGAAGGATTAGTACTAGTGGTAGGTTAGTACTAAGGAAGGATTTTTGAAAATGTATGAAGGTGAAACCGCGCGCAGCATCTAGTTATACGTATTGCATATTATTTATTTCATATATAGTATTTTATTATAATTATTGTTATTTTAAATTATTTAACAAAAACAGTAAAGCCTGTTAATGTTGATGACAAACCTCTACTCATCTTATCCTGGATACTAATACTTGCTAATTGCTAGACTAAAAATATCTAGTTAAATATTTAACAAAATAGTATTTAAAAAATATGTTCAACATTTAACAATAAGGTATTTTATTGACTAAATAACTATAATTTATTTATTTATTTAGTACTTTGGTGTTTAAAACGGGTTTATATGTGTATATATATATACTCCGGGCTTAATGCTAAAAGCTTTCAATAATTTTATAAGTACTAAACATTTTAAATATTTTACATAAAATACCATATTTGTTTAGCCTAATGTAAAAAAATATCCTGTTTATAATAGTGGAACTAAAAATGTAAAAAGTGAATATTTTTTTTTTTTTACAAAAAATTTAAACTGCTTAACTCTTGGGAACTTTGTTTTTGTGTTTCACAGGTTGTGTATGTCCCACCACTGGGCAAGGCCTCCTCTCACAGCGAGGAGTTGCTTTGGAGCATATTCAAAGCAATTTTACATAAATATATTTTTTTTATTTTCACATAATCATTGTCTCATTACAATTTTGAGTGGTTTTTATATTTTTGTTTTGTATAAAACGAAGGTCTGCTAACCTTGTTTTGCTGACACTACCCCAAAGTTTAATTAAATAATGTGTCGTTATAAGTGTGCGATATTAATCCTGTAAGTAACCTCTGTCTATCTCTGTTTTTCTCATCGAGATAATTTCCGTTACTTTCTTTTAGAATTTTGTGGTCCTTAGTGTTTCATCACACTTTAATACATGGTTTCATCTGAGAAACAGAACAGTTTTCTAGGTCATTCGTTTCAACACAGCCTTTCAAAAGCCTCCCCTTGTGTATGCTACACTCAGCTACAAAAGTCTTGTGTGACAATAATTTCCGTTATTCACTTTTCTTTATAACAGATGTCGCTAGTGGTTTTGGTGACGTAGCTGATAGATTTTACTATAAAAAAAAGCTAATATAAAGTATATAATGTAGTTTTATTTCTATTGATAGTAAATTTAAAAAAAAATAGTTTTTTGCATTACTTAGTACAGTTTTTAAGGTTTTAAGGGAGAGTGCCAATGTTCTTCTTAAGATTAAATAAATAAATAAATGTAATTTTAAAAGGCATAAGGGACACATTAAGATGTGTACTTTATGCCTGTAGTTTTAACTTCTTGGGAACTAATTTTCATAAGGTTAGTTGCTCATTAGCGATGTAATGAACGGTTAATACTTCTAAAAGCGTCAATGTCTATGGGCGGTAGTGACCACTTACCATCCGGTGCCCCATTTACCCTTCCGTCTAACAATTTTATAAAGTAGGAACCGAAGCCGTCTCTACACTCAACTTTCACCCGAAGCCTAAACTAAGTTTTCGGGATCTTCATAAGCTTGTCTATTAATTTCTATTAAATAATAAAATTTTAAAATCGATATTATAGAATTGGAAAATTTGTAAATCGAATAAACGAATAACTATGATTATCAATTTAATAGTATTTTACTCATTAAAACTTTAAAACGACGTAGCTTGGGATAGTGTACGTTCACCGATACCTAGACATAACTATACGTAATGTTTAGTTAATTGATTTTGTGCTTTTACAAATTCTTTTCAAATGAAATATAAAGTTCAATAATCCACATATGACCGCTTTAGCCGATTGTACCGTTGGAACAAAGTGCTCCAACGTTATTACAAGACGCAATATCATTTTCATACGAAGGAAATTTTATCAAACGTCTTTATAAATTCAGTTCTATTTGAAGTCAATTTGCAAATTTGTTTTTGAAATATTAGCATATGTTATACATGTATTATGTATCCTAACGGTGAAATATCTGACATTCTATTCTTAGCTCGGTACCAAACATATTTTAGTACATATAGTGCCGCATGTAATATTTGTACGTAAGGGTTAGTTCAATATATAAATTGGTACAAAAATAAAAATAAAATTTACAATACGTTAAAATAACAATATTTGGGAATTGTGCAAGCATTTATAACAAGCTCTAGGTATCACCCACTCCACATATTGTTTTGACAAGCGTTAATACTTATTATTGCTGCGTTCCGGTTTGAAGGGTGAATGCGCAAGTGTAACTACAAGGGACATAACATAGTAGTTCCCAAGATTTGTAATGTAAGGGGTTGTTAATATTTCTTACAAAGCCGATGTCTATGGCCGAACGAGATTACTATCAAACTAAAACCATCAGGTGGACCATATGACATTAAAATTAAACATCTTAAATTTAAAAAAAATATTAACGATCATAAATCGTTTTGTTAGGATACGTTTGGATGTTTATTTTTATAATATTATTAAATAAATTTATTGAACACTTACAAGAAAAAAAAAACAAATTCAAGTAAAAAAGAAAAATAAACTTAAGAGTAGTCATGTTATATAAACATGATTACGGACTGGAAAATGATGCATGCAAGAGGCGGTCTTATCACTCAAGAAGTGATCTCTTCCAGACAACCCTGCATCAAGATACTTGCAGGACATAACTGGCGAGAGAGTATATATAGCTTTCCACAAGAGGCGAAGGTAATCTCGCCCCCACACTAGTGCGTACGTCAGCAGGAGGCCATCCCGGCTGCCGTCCACCGCAGGGCTGGTGAAATAATCTCTTCATAGTTGACAACAAAAAGCGATTGAAAACACAAATAAAGTAAGTTGTTGTAAGGGAATTGGTGACCACTTACCATCATGTGGCCAATATGCTAGTTCGCCTACCACTATAAAAAAAGAAATTTCTCGTCTTAAACCATTTTTTCATAGTCGTATTAAAAATGCAGAACAAACAGCCCAGACAGTTTATAACAAATAATTTAATTGCCAAGAGAAAATTAAATGCCAAAAGAAATACAACGCGTAGCGTTTTTTTTCCGTATAAGAAATCAAAATTTAAAGCTAACTTTAAACAATAGTGATCCCAATGTAACTGATATCACAAAATTTATAGGATTCACTATAGACTGCAAACTTCAGTGTAGTTCTCTTATATTACTTCTATCAGATAGATTCAGTTACATAGCACACGCAGAAAAGTTTTCTTCTCGATATTTCAAGGCAGATTCTACGTTACTACGTTTTACGTTTGTTGGAGTGAGATAGGTGTTAGATTAAAAAATAGCCTTTATCCTTTCATAGTGTTCAATTATGTTTCATTCCAAATTTCATCGAATTCAGTTTAGTTGTTTAGACGTGAAAGCGTGACAAACAGAGTCACTAACTAACTACTGGTGGTAGGGCTTTGTACAAGCTCGTCTGGGTAGGTACCACCCACTCATCAGATATTCTACCGCAAAACAGCAATACTTGATATTGTTGTGTTCCGGTTTGAAGGGTGAGTAAGCCAGTGTAATTACAGGCACAAGGGACAAAAAAGCTTAGTTCCCAAGGTTGGTGGCGCATTGGCTATGTAAGCGATGGTTGATCTTTCTTACAATGCCAATGTCTAAGGGCGTTTGGTGACCACTTACCATCAGGTGGCCCATATGCTCGTCCGCCTTCCTATTCAATAAAAAAAAAGTTACTTTCGCATTTATAATATTAGCATACAATGTGATTAACTATATTATAAAAAACTACAATTCTAAACAAAAAATAAAAAAAAAAATCTAAAGTAATATTCACTAAAAATAAAAAGTAATATTATTTATAAATCACTTAAATTACGATAGCTTATTCTTCTTATTTTTCTTTTTTTTTTTTGTGCCTTAGTCAGCGTCTAGGTTAGAGCTTGTTATAATAAATAATGTATTCGAACTGCAGTCTATTATATACTTTGCGATTCATCAAAACGCCTGTTTCCGTTTCTTTACAATATATGATATTTATAATAAAATACATATGTAAATCAAGTAATGGTTGACAGTTTTATTTGTATAAAAAGAAAATTACAAGTCGACTAACAATTATTCTTTATCATATGTGTTGCCATTGAATATAAATATGTGTTAAGTATTTATTATGTACATATAGATATGGACCTGTAGTTACATACTTGTGCTTAATTTGTGTATATTATTTATGCCACCTGTGTATTTATCGACTTTCATCGCAGTAGCGTGGTAGAATAAGCTCTAACCATTATCTTCAATAGGACAACTTTAGCACAATAGTGGAAAACTTACAGACTGTTATTATATATACTAATATTATAAATGCGTTAGTAAGTCTATCTATCTGTCATCGTGTATGTCTGCCTGTTATATATATATATATATATATATATATATATATATATATATACGGCAAAACCATGTCACGGGGTTCTCGTGTGTAAGGGGTTCGTTCCAATAAGACCGCTACATTAATTAAACTCATCATAAAGATTATAAAATTTTAATTATAAAATTTACAACATCAAAGGTCTGGTCTGGTCAATTAAGTTAACATTAATACAATAAAATATTACAAGTTAGTTGTAGGTGAGTTGGCATCGGTTAAAATTAAGTGATATAATATATATATATATATATATATATATATATATATATATATATATATATATATATGCCGTGGAATACCGGCTTAGAATAGTACTCCCCCAATCTCATCCCGTGGGTGTCGTAAGAGGCGACTGAGGGACGGGGGAAAAAGGGGGGATGGGCAGCAGCGTCCCCCCTCCCATAAACATCTTACCCCCCTACTGCGCTCGCCAACACGCCTGCCCAGCGCGGCGAGTATGGGCAAACCCCTCCCTTAATGGCAGATGCACCCAAAAAAAGGCCCCCAGTTACCGGCAAGCCCGCTAGGCCCGACCAAGGTAGCGGTCGCGGTATCGGCAGGGCAGGGGGTGCTAAGAATCACCGATTCACGGCAGGCTACCTTATAAAACGACTGAAAATGGCAACGTATAATGGACGCTCGATGAGGCTGGACCATCACCTCGCCGAATTAGAAGTAGAGTTAAGTCATATAAACTGGCATATACTGGGGTTATCTGAAGTCCGAAGACAGGGGGAGGACACGATAACTCTAGAGTCCGGTAACTTACTCTACTTCCGCGAAGGTGATAACCTCTCCCAGGGTGGTGTCGGTTTTCTAGTCAAAAAGGATCTCATTAACAGCATTGTGGAAATCAGTAGTGTGTCGAACCGGGTAGCGTACCTTGTCCTAAAACTTTCCGACAGGTACTCCCTGAAGGTCGTACAGGTATATGCGCCAACTTCGACATACTCTGATGATGTGGTCGAAGCGATGTACGAGGACATCGCAAAGGCCCTCAACGACACCTCGAAGGCCCACTACAATGTTGTTATGGGAGACTTTAATGCTAAAGTGGGAGTACAAGATAGCGGTGAATCGAAAGTCGGACCTTACGGCTTGGGCTGCAGAAATCACAGGGGGCAAATGCTGGTAAACTTTCTTGAAGCGCAGGGGCTTTTTTTGATGAATTCTTTCTTTCAAAAGAAGCCTCAGAGGAGGTGGACCTGGCGAAGCCCCGATAACGTGACAAGGAACGAGATAGACTTTGTCATTTCGAATAAAAGGCACATATTTAGAGATGTTTCAGTGATCAACAGGTTTAATACCGGAAGTGATCACCGCTTTTTCGAGGCACTCTAAATATCAACTTAAAAGCCGAAAGATCGAGAATGATGAGGTCTACTCTCCGACCTACCATGCTCCAAGCTGCTCAAGGCTCCGAAAAGTTCCAAATGGAACTTCAAAATCAATTCACCGCGTTGGAAACCATAAGCAGCATTGATGAGAGAACCGACACGCTGGTCAAAATACTGCAAAACACATCCCGCAAGTGTTTTCCGCCACAGAGAAGAGACAACGCACCAAAACTCTCTGCTGAGACACTCGAGCTCATGAGAAAACGACGAGAACTACCATCGTTTTTGTCAGATAAGGCCTTAAACCGAACAATAAAAACGCTGACGCGACGCGATCTCCGACGCTCCAATACCTGTGCCATCAAGGCTGCGATTGAGCAAAATCGGGGATCGAAAGTGTTCGCTCGCAAGTTTGGGAGGCCGCGTCTGACAAAACTTAAAACTGAAAATGGTGGGGTCGTTACCTCTAGGCCTGAGATTGTCGGAGAAGTAGAGAGGTTTTATGGGCAGTTGTTCTCTTCAAGATCGGATAAACCCGTGGGAATCAGTATTGATGACCAGCGCGCCCCTCTTATGCGCCATTACTCCGAGGAGCTCCCGGTCGTTGACCAAGGAGAGATTAGGGCGGCTCTAGAACAGCTTAAAAACAACAAAGCTCCGGGAGATGACGGAATCACAACAGAGTTGCTTAAGGCAGGCGAGACTCCGGTCCTGAAAGAGCTAGCAAGCCTCTTTAATTCCGTCATCCAACATGGCAAGACCCCGGAAACGTGGAGCGGGAGTGAGGTGGTACTGTTTTTCAAGAAAGGTGATAAAACCCTCTTGAAAAACTACACACCAATCTCCCTCCTGAGTCACGTGTATAAGCTGTTCTCAAGAGTCGTCACGAACCGTCTCGCCAGACGACTTGACGAGTTCCAGCCCCCAGAGCAAGCTGGCTTTCGATCAGGCTACAGCACCGTGGACCACATCCATACTGTTCGGCAGATTGTGCAGAAGACCGAAGAGTACAATCAGCCGCTGTGTATGGCATTTGTGGACTACGAAAAAGCCTTCGACTCCATCGAAACTTGGGCAGTGCTCGACTCATTGCAGAGATGTCATATCGATTGGAGATATATCGAGGTACTGAGATGTCTGTACAACGCCGCTACAATGACTGTCCACATCCAGGACTGTAAGACGAAGGCGATCCAACTGCGCAGAGGGGTGAGACAGGGGGATGTAATATCCCCGAAACTGTTCACCAACGCGTTGGAAGACGTTTTCAAAACACTGGATTGGACTAGGTATGGAGTCAATGTAAACGGCGAGTACATCTCACACCTTCGATTTGCCGACGATATCGTCATCATAGCAGAGTCGCTGGAACAACTCACCGAAATGCTGCGTAGCCTAGGCGAGTCTTCCCGGTGTCTCGGTCTCGGTATGATCTTGGACAAGACCAAGGTCATGTTCAATAGGCATGTCGTGCCGGGACCGATATACGTCGAGGGGAAACCTCTCGAAGTTGTTAGTGAATATACCTACCTAGGACAGATAATACAAGTCGGTAGGAACAACTTCGAGAAGGAAGCCGATCGAAGAATTCGCTTGGGATGGGCAGCATTTGGCAACCTTCGTCAAGTCTCATGTCGTCTATACCGCAATGTTTGAAGACGAAAGTCTTCAACCAATGCGTCTTACCTGCCATGACATACGGTGCCGAAACGTGGACACTAACTGCGGGACTAGTCCAATAATTCAAAGTCGCTCAGCGTGCTATGGAGCGAGCTATGCTCGGAGTATCTTTGTAGGATAAGATCAGAAATGAGATTATCCGAAAAAGAACCGGAGTCACCGACATAGCTTGCAAAATTAGGAGGCTGAAGTGGCAGTGGGCTGGTCACGTATGTCGTAGGACCGATGGCCGTTGGAGCAGACGAGTCCTAGAGTGGACACCGCGAATCGGCAAGCGCAGCGTAGGGCGCCCTCCAGCCAGGTGGACCGAAGACCTTAAGAAGGTGGCGGGCACCAACTGGATGCGGAAGGCGGAGGACAGGGAGCTTTGGCGCACCTTGGGAGAGGCCTATGTTCAGCAGTGGACAACGATTGGCTGTTAATTGATTGATTGATTGATATATATATATTATCTATCCGGAGCGGAGGTTATATATATATATATATAAAGGTTATTAAAGTTAACTTTTGAAGTGTCAAAACATGGAAAATTATTGCTTGATTAGCAATAAAATAATATTAGAGAGCAAGAACTATATTTAAATTAATGAAACAAGTCTTTTAAATAATTCGAATCACATTGGGATTCGACCCAGGTCACCTAGTACATTGCCAAATTCTATGTTCAGTTTTTGAGTAAAATATGAAGAAATTGATAAAAATAAATACTGAACCACGTGGGATCTTGATTATTGAATGTAATTTATGCATTAACTCAACTCAGTAGTTTTTAAATATGTAGAAATAAGGCAATATATGACTTATATTGCACGTGGCACGGTTTTGATACAAAGACTGGAATTAAACGAAGAATCGATTACATACTACTCAAATAACAAATAATATGCCTCGATTAAACGAATACAATGTGTTTTACGGTTTGGTAACACGAACCTCTCAAATAAGTTTTATAAATTATATGGCGTAGGTAACCCTCCGTTAGGATAATTTTGTATATAGTCTGAAACGAATATAAAAACCAATATACGAAATGTACAAACAATAATCATCAGTGGATTATTGGCATTGAATATATTGTTAAATACAGTGACATTCAACGAATATACTTACAAAAAGGAATATATTTAATCGTTTAAAACGGACATGCGTCGGTAAGCGACCGGCGCTTGCTCAACGATCAAAAGGACGACCGAACGGCGACCAACGTAGTGCTGCCATCTCTCAAACCGCACAGATAATAAATGTCGAAACAATAAATGCCGATTTGATAACCGTAATTTAATAATAATAAAATAAATACAATATTTTAATAAAAATTAAAATATTGACAAATTAAAATTTATAGGGTTACAACCACAAAATAGATTTTTGTAAAATTTATTATTAAGTTTATTTTTAAAATAACTTTAAACATAAACTACGGATATAAGGTCCAAATTGTTTGGGAACTCAAAAAAGTAAGGAACACACCACCACTGTATGTAAACTCCTTTATTCTCCTCAATTTTATTCACACCGAAACAAATCGCTACCGAGTATAAGGTCTAAGAAAAATAACTTGACAGCGCGATTTAACTGGCATACAGCGCCATCTATTATTGCCTTAAGGAACTAAAATAAAATAAATATATTAAATGAACAAACATTCCGCCCACCAAGGACTTGTCCTTCAAGTTACAATACACATACAATAAAAAAATAACATACTCGGAAGGTGTAATAAGTAGCAAACTTAACTAAAATCTAACACAATCAACAAAACAGCTAGTACATAGAAGATATGACTCAAAAAATTAAGACATTCATTTAACTCATTTTAATTACAGTATGGCTTTACACACACAACAAAAGTAAAGTTAAGAAAAAAAAAATACAACTCAAAAAAAATCTAATGAAAACAAAACGCAAAGAAAATAAAACTATAGTAACATAAACAAACATTGAATACATTGGAAATTATAACCGCCCACCGTGACAATATCATATTTATTTTGTTAAAACACTAACTTTATGAAGTGGACGTTTAATATATCCATTTTTACATTTTACGGTAACGACTCTTGTGATATCATCAGGGCCAGGATGTTTTTTAACAATTTTTCCTAAGAGCCATTTAGAGGGTGGCAAAAAATCGTCTCTTAACACTACTACATCATTGATGTCAGGCTCTGGGTTTTTCTTATTCCACTTATATCTATTAGCTAAAGTTAACAAATATTCTTTCGACCACCTTTTCCAAAAATCGTTAACCATTTTTTGAGTCAAATGCCATCTTTCCAGACCAGTACATTTTTTATCAGAATAATCAACATCAGTTACATTAAGAATGGGTTCTCCTATTAAGAAATGACCTGGTGTCAGTGGGAGTAGGTCATTAATGTCGTCGCAAAGTACGGATAAAGGACGCGAGTTTAGACAAGCCTCCACCTGTGTCAGTACTGTAGATAATTCTTCGTAAGTCAGCGTGCTATCACCAATAACTTTACGTAAATGCGTTTTGACAGACCTTACACCTGCCTCCCAGAGGCCTCCGAAATTTGGAGCATGAGGTGGAATAAAGTGCCACCTTGTATTCTCGAAGGTCAGCAAACGTGATATCTCACTCGGTAACTCAGAACGTGCGTTGTGGAACATTTCATTTAGTTGTTTCTCGGCTCCAACAAAATTTGTACCGTTGTCACTGTAAAGATCTTGACAGTGACCACGTCTCGAGACAAAGCGTCGAAAAGCAGCAATAAATGCCTTTGCACTCATATCCGTAACCACTTCTAAATGAATGGCCCGAGTAACCATGCAAATAAATAAACATATGTATGCTTTATATGACTTAGCACCTCGTCCAGGAGAAAATCTTATATTTATGGGACCAGCATAATCAACTCCAGCGGATTTGAATGGTTTACTAGGCTTTAGCCTCACTCCTGGAAGTTGACCCATGAGCTGATTAGATGCCTTTGAGTACCTAAGACATATAACACATTTCCTGAAATGTTTCTTTACCAACTCTTTTGCTCTTACTATCCAATACCGTGTCCTTAAGAAATTTAACATAAGCTGTGGTCCGCCATGCATGGTTTTCTCATGTGCATCACAGATTAATAACCTACTAAGGTGACTCTTAGCAGGAATAATCACTGGATGTTTCATGTCATAGCGTATATCAGCCTGTTCTAAACGTCCTCCAACCCTCATAATCCCATTTTTATCTAAAAATGGGTATAAGTTGGAAAGACCACTCTTCTTAGATGTTTCTCCCTGTAATTGTATCTGCTGTATTTCTTGTTGATATTCAAAACTTTGAGCTTGTTTAATGCATATCTGTAAAGTCTGATTTATTTCATCAATAGTAACGTGTCCTGGTAATTTTCTCCGTTCATTTTTTGGCAAAAGCAAGTTAAGAAATCTTCGACAAATTGATATTACTCTCAACATTTTATCTAAATTAGAAAATTTAACCCAAATAAAGTCCTCCTCACTCTGTGTATTATACGCTGTCAAACTTCTTACTTTTTCTTCTTCCTGTGTGTCAATATCTATTAATTTTTCAATATCAATTATAGGTTTTGATAACCAGCTTGGACCGGACCACCAAAGCGGATGATCACGTAGATCCCTACATCTCAGCCCCCTCGATGCGCAATCGGCTGGGTTCATGTTCGATTTTACGTACCCCCATTGAGTGTACTCAAGCATTGTCAATATTTCCGACACCCTATTACTTACAAAAGTCGCCCAACGACATGCAGGACCTTTTAGCCACGCTAAAACAACAGTTGAATCCGTCCAGGCAAATAAATTATCTTTGGGTATGTTCATTACGATGGACACTTCATACAATAATTTTGTTGCAAGAAGTGCACCGCATAACTCTAATCTGGGGATTGATGACTCTTTGTCTATGGGTGCGACCTTTGTTTTAGCTGAAATCAATTTTACGTAGACATTTCCCTCACTCATAATTCGAATGTAAACCGCCGCGGAATAAGCTGCCTGTGACGCATCAGAAAAAACGTGTAACTCTGTTTTACAGTCGTTAGAGTAATTTAGCCATCTTGGAATTATGATATTTTTAACGTCAATTAAATCTTTTCGAAACTGTAACCACTCTGTTGTTAAATCTGTTGTCAATTCTTCATCCCACCCTAATTTAGATTTCCATAATTTTTGAATAAAAATTTTGGTTGTTATAACTATTGGCGCAATCCATCCTATTGGGTCATATAATCTTGCTATATCTGATAGAACTTGACGTTTTGTCACAGGCACCTTAGGCTCGGGTAAATTTATAGTATATTCGAAATTGTCAGTGTTCCGATTCCAACAGATACCTAATACTTTTACCATGTTGTCTGCTTTAATGGGTACGTACTGATTAGATCGATGTTTATCCTTATCAATATATTTTAGTAAAATGTCCGAATTACTGCTCCATTTTTGAAGCTGAAATCCTCCTGAATTCATTAAACTATTCATCTCATTGTAAATTTGTATGGCTTCTTCTAAATTATCACATCCAGTCATTAGGTCATCAATATAATAATCTCTTTTTGTGATAATGGATGCAACTGGATACTTAAGTGATTCTATTTCGGCTAAATGCTGTAAAGTCTTTACCGCTAAATATGGTGCACAGGCTGTGCCAAATGTTAAAGTTAATAATTTATAATCTTTGACTGGTTCATCAGGACTATTTCTCCATAATATTCGCTGAAAATTTGTGTCTTCATCATGTACCCTTACCTGCCTATACATTTTAACTAAATCAGCCACTATGCAAATTCGATGCTTCCTCCATCTCAACAGAATATGTCTCAAATCTTGCTGCAGCTTTGGTCCAATCAAAAGATCGTCATTTAATGATACATTGTTGATTCCTTTCGAAGATGCATTAAAAACAACTCGAACTTTCGTTGTCTCTTTATCTTCACGTACAACCGCATGATGAGGAAGATAGACCGCGTTTGGGTTATTAAGATCTTCACTATCTACCCGTGACATATGATTCAAGGCTAAATACTCTTCCATGACTTTCCTATAATCATTGTACAACTTATCATTCTTCAACAATCTCTTTTCTAAATACAGGAGTCTTCTTAACGCAATTTCTCTTGACTTGCCATATTGACATTTTGGATCTTCTTCAGTGAACGGTAACCTCACAACAAATCTACCATCCTTATTTCTCTCTGTAGTTCTGTTATAAAACTCTTCACAGTAAATTTCTGTTTTAGTTAACCTTTTCTCCAGACTATTCGGCTCATTTTCTATCTCCCAAAATTGTTTCAATAGGTCATCTTCTCTAACATTAACATGCATACTTATAACTTTCTCTCTTTCACTGACTAAATCTTGCGACACTCTTCCGGACAAAATCCAGCCAAGGATTGTATTCTGAGCTATGAGATTTCCTTGAGGATTTTTGATAATTCCAGTTAATATCACTTCGCTGTAAACCTCAGCTCCAAGCAAAATATCGATTTTGCTTGGTGTTCCAAATCCAGGATCGGCTAGTGCAAGGTTCTCGTGTTCTAACCAATCTGGTGTATTAAAATTACTTGTTGGTAGTACTGACGCAAGTGTAGACAATATGTACGCATTGACATGAATTTGATGATCAGAATTATAATGTGGTTCTATTACTAATGAAGTCTCATAATTTATTCGCATCTGACCATCCCCTATTCCTGACACCAAACCAATAATTGGCTTTCGTTTTAACCCAAGTAATTGTACTGCAGTTTCTGTGATAAAAGAGGCTTGTGAGCCCTGATCAAGTAACGCTCGTATAGTATATTTACTTCCGTTTCTTGAATTAGCTTTAACAACCGCTGTTGCAAGTAAAACGCTGTAACGATATAAATCTCCCTTCGCAAAATTCGCTACAACTTTTGTTTCAAGAGGAGTGTGTGAAATTTGTTTCTCTTTCTCTTCCTTATTCTCTACGTAGTTTGTGTTCCCTTGTAAATCTTCCCTCTCAAAGTGCAGTAATGAGTGATGTCTTTTTCCACACCGACGGCAGCTTTTCGCTTGTCGACATCGGCTAACCGGATGAGTATTCGATAAGCAATTAAAACATAGACCTGTTTTCTGCACAAAGTTTTGTCTCTCTGTCACCGTCTGCTGACCAAATTGCTTGCAGTTAAAAATATAGTGTTTTTCTTTGCATAAAGTACAAGTAGGATCTTTCGGCTTATGATTGTCTTGAAGCGTGGTATGAAATGATTTTGGTCTTGGTATAGGTCGTGCGGTATTGGAAGCATGTGAAATAGGGTTCTGTTTTCCGGATTCAATCATTTCTAAACTTCTGAAACGAGATTCTAAAAATTCAACAAGTTTCAACCATGATGTTAGTTCATCTGTAGCACGACTTTGTAAATTTTCCCATTGCTTACGAGATTCCACATCTAGCTTCGAAACCACAAAATACACTACAATAATATCCCACGTACTCACGTCGACGCCTAAATTACTAAGACCCTTCAAGCAGGAACTTGTTGTGTCTAACAACGATTTAATGCCAGCCGGTGACTCATTATGTAAGGATTTTTGTGAGAAAAAGGTTTTTAAAATCGCGTTACAATTGTATCTTTTATTATCATATCTTTTTGTTAACTGTTTCCAGGCTTCTGTATAATTTAACTCAGTTGTAGAAAAATTTCTAATCAACGCTTCAGGCTCTCCAGAAAGACTTCCTTTTAAATAGTGAAGTTTTTGGACGTCCGACAAACTTTTATTATTATGAATTAAAGACACAAACATATCATAGAAAGTTTGCCATTCATTGTATTTGCCGGTAAACGTTGGCAATTGAATTCTGGGCAATTTAACTTCGTAAATGTTTGGATTCGTGGGCGCGGAGCTATTTTCTGCATCACTAGCTGTTTTCTTTTTAGCGAGAATTAAAGCAAGTGTTTCTTTTAGAATACTTTTATAATTGACATAAGTTTCATAAAATAAATCATATTTCTCGGATGTAAAATAGCTTTCCTTTTCCTTTTGCACCTTATCAATTTTTGCTACGATTTCCATATGGCCTTGTCTGAAGTCATTCCATAGTTGCTCTACATTTTCTAATCTTGTCTCTAAATATGCTTCCTTAATTCGGTCTCTGGGCGACTTCTTAAAATTAGCTTCTGATTTCAACAGTTGTTTGTAAAATTCTTCCTGTGTCGATAACATTGCCTCCATTTTTTATAACAAAATAGCAATCCAATTAAAAAAACTATTTGTCTCAGAAATATTCGCTACAATACTGTTGACTATAAATGCTGTCAATTCACTGCAATTTTCTTAAGTCCCATATTAATAAAAATTTTACAAGTCCTTAAAACATTTACTTAAAATCTAGTAAACACAAATTGTTTACGTCCAAAGTCTCTTAATTTTTCTATGTTAATATTCACTTGAAATTTTCTAAGTTAAAAAATCACAAGAAATTTGCTAAGTCCAAAAAGGTACAAAATATTCTAAGTTAATAGTCACTCCAAATTTTCTAAGTTAATATCACACAAATTTTTCTAAGTCCAAACAACGTCTCAAATATTCTAAGTTAATATTCACTCATAATTTTGCAAAGATAAAATTCACTGAAATATTCTAAGTTCAAGATAGATAAAATTGTCTAAGTCCACAATTGTCTTTAAATTTTTCTAAGTCCAAATCAAATCACTTCTAATTTACTGTTTTTAACTTAAACTATTATTAACTATTACTTTTTAAAGTCCAATTTCGTACTTACAGTTTATTGTCCTTAGAATATCACTTGCACCACTTACTATTACACTATGTCACTCACTGCACTATCTTCAGATTCTGTTTCTTCCTCCTCCTCCTCCTCCCGGGTTTCGGCACCAAATGTTTGGGAACTCAAAAAAGTAAGGAACACACCACCACTGTATGTAAACTCCTTTATTCTCCTCAATTTTATTCACACCGAAACAAATCGCTACCGAGTATAAGGTCTAAGAAAAATAACTTGACAGCGCGATTTAACTGGCATACAGCGCCATCTATTATTGCCTTAAGGAACTAAAATAAAATAAATATATTAAATGAACAAACAAAATAGACACGACACACCACATAAAATGACCCACAGAATAAAACGGCCAGTAGTGAAAAAGTACCTAGGGCTTGGCCTTTTAAGCATTATTTTTAATAACCACACAATAAAAAATATCGACTATCTGGCCGGGTAATGAGGCAAGCCTGAAAATCTGACCCGAACTGGCTTTGACCATTTGCTTTGTGGTATTCGATAAAGTTAATCAATTACACGGATATCAAATATCAGACAGATTTATCTTCCCATTTATAATATAATATTAGTCAAATTATAAAATATGAATCCCATATTTTTGAAATAAATGCTTTACTTTATAAAATAAAATAATTTATTCAAACAGCTTACTTAAGGACAGATGGATATTTTTTTTAAATATTGTATTACCTGGTTTATTTTCTTATCATTTTTGAAATTATAATTTGACAGCGTAATATTATACCTTGATGAAACAAAATCATTTTTCTTAAAATATAATTGAACAAGGATCAATTACAGTATCTCCCGGAGCCGTCAAATCTACGTCCATTATCGGGATTAAGGAAACACAGTCTTTATGTAGATTAAGAATGTTGTCCACAGTCAAGCTATAATAATATATAATAGGAATATAAATTTAAATTAGTAATTTTCATAAGTAGTGTATAAGTCTCCAGAAACTAGGACGTCTGGAGACTTGTAAGCTACTTAAACTTAGTCTAAAACCTCGTGTAAAAATATCATTTTTTTAAAGAAATTATCTGTAGTAGTAAGAAGTTCGGAAGCTGTCAGTTTTTACATTCCACTGACTCGGAAAGTACCTTTGGGGCTCAATTATCTCAGCTTGTATGGGATTGTTGTCGGCTTATCATCATCATATCAGCCGAAAGACGTCCACTGCTGGACAAAGGCCTCCCCCAAGCCTCCTGCGATTGGCTTTATGTATAATATGGTAATATTTTCAATTATACAATATCTCTGCGCACAAACTTGTGCACTATAATATGTCCTGTGCAGTTGGCTAATCTCTCTTGAGATCAGCCGCCGTGGTCGTAATCGGTCTAGAGGACGTTATTCTTATTATTATATCCATTACAGCTACAAATTGTAGCATGAAGTGGACAATTCCCTTAAGCCAACGTTGGCATTATGTAGATTAGATGTCTGCTTGTCTTCGAGATCGATCCCCGATATTCCTTCGATTCGACTCAATTGCAAATGTATTTTGCGTTCAGGAATATCTTTATGAAACGCTGAATTCTCATTATTGTAAAACTTTTGTAACTTTATTAAATGGAACCGAAGCAAGTAATCTGCTGATAATGAAGCGGTTGGAAATATTTAGTATAATGACACTTCTTTATTTAAAACTATCTAGTTTGCTGTAGTTTGCTCTCTGCGTTTCTAGATGTAATTTTAAAATGTAATTTATATTTTTTTATATCTATAACGACAGATAATATTGTATATAATTTTATTTGGCGTTGTACAAATTATTCTTAAGAAAATATATATACCCACTATATAGTAATTAATTAAAAACGTTGTCATTTTTTTCCCGTAGTCCTCTAATCTCAACAGCGCCTTTTTTTGTATAGAGAAAATTTTATGTTTTTATGTTTTCGATCACACACAAACGACACAAAGCCTTTAAAATATAATGCAATTTACTGACAATATTCTAATTTTGATTTTGAATAGGATTATTGAATACAAAATCATATAATAAATTAGTTTTCCCTGTAGCACGCTTATGAGCTGTTTTAATTATAAATTAAGCAGCACTCGTTTTTAATTTTATCCTATTTCTCAATTTAACTTTAACATTATATTTCTTTTTATATAAAAAATAGGGCAGGTTGGGAAAATGGGTCACCTGATGGTCACCACAGCCCATAGACATCGCCAATGTGTCACCAACCTTGGAACTCACAATACGCGGGTGAAGCAGCTCCTATATGACAGTATTTTCTAAAATTCATTCTACTAGACCAATGCAGATAGATTTGCTACGAGATTTTTTTAATAAAATTTTAACAAATGAAATCGACTGCATTTTCCTTATTATTGCGACAAATATAAAACATCTGTTACATTATAATATGAAACAAAAATATTATATTGTATAAATCAGACGTTAAAACAAAACTTTTAAAAACGCATCGAAATTCGTAAACAAGCATTTTAGTACGAAGCACTGAACCTGATGTTAATCTAGACGCACACTGCAATGTTGTTAAATTCAAATGCTTTTAAAAAAAACAACCAGAAACATTTTAGGCAGAAATATGAGTTTCAAACCAAATAATTCTTTATTCAAATAAGTAGTCTTCAATGTTAAAGGATTAAATTAAATGTCACACTACCAACGATTCGGAAAGAAGATGGCCTATCGACATTAGCAATATGAAATATTAACCATCTCTTATATTATCGTCAATGGGCCACCAACCTGGGCATGAACGACATGTTCATTCATGTTTGTCCTAAGTCTGGGTGTTATCATTATTATCTATATAAGTATGTATTTACAAAAGAAAAGTAGTATATGTAGTATATCAGTCGTCTGGTTTCCATAGCACAAGCTTTGTACAAGCTTAATTTGGGATCAGATGACCGTGTGTGAAAAATGTCCCAGAATATTATATATATTATTAACCTTGGGAGTTAAGATTTTGTGTCCCTTATGCCTGTGGTTACACTGGCTAAGTTTTGCGTTTGGTATTAGAATAATTGATAATTGGCTGGTACATACCCTGACGAGCTTGCACAAAGCCCTACCACAAATTAAAATTAATTTTACTGCTTTTACTGGGACTACAAACAAAAAACAGTTTTTACATGATTGTCAATGCATTGCCAACCGTGGGATCTGAGGCGTTATATTTCTTCTATCAGTAATTTTACACTGGCTTACACATCATCGATGAGTGGATGTTGCCCACCCAGAAGGGACTGTTAAAAGCCCTTCCACAGTCACCAACAATACATGCTTACTAATATTCAATAAGTTCTTAATTTAAAATCTCATTTGAAGTAAACTATGTCTTGTTATTATTTTGATCAGACTATAGAAGCTTAAAAACATCAACCAAATTTATTATATTCGTTTAACAGTTACTATTAAATAATACTTCGTGTTACAATTATAATCACCAAATTCTTTATATATAACATCTTTTCGTATTAATTATTAATTTAGTTTAATAAATTAACGAAGTGATTCACTATAACGAATCAGTGCTTCGGAATTTTAATTTGATTAGACTTAATTGGTCGATTCGTTAATTATTACGTCGAACAGTATTTCAGAAAGTTATTTAATGAAAAAATGTAATTTGATTAAAATTTAATTTACTTAGTTCTTCATCTATAAACGAGCCGAGATGTAAGAGTGAGAGAGTGGTAAGAACGCGTGAATCTTAACCGATAATCGTGTGAGACATTCATAGGCTGTTACGGTTATCTACATATAAACGTAGTGGGGTTTCTGGTAACGGTTACTAAAATTATCTATTTAACTCTACTCGACTTTACTCGACTCTTCTCGACTAGTCTTGACTTTTTTCATTCAACTAACAGCATTCCTTTCTCAATTTTCACGATTAGATTACTATACAATTGTGTAAGTTACATAAGTAGTAATAATAACATTTATTGGCTTAAAAGTTACATAATTATGTAATTACAACCGATCATGATATATCACTAGTATACAAAAGGGCCACATGATGGTAAGTAGTCACCACCATAGACCGAAATAAATAAGAGGACAAGGTAAAACTTGCAGCTTAACGTTATTAGACAGCTTTACTGTTCACAGCTACCATTAACTGGCGTACTGATCTATCATTTTATAATACCCTTAATAATTTCGTCTCACTGAGCTGCTCAAGGGCTCACCTTTTTATGGCTATGTCTTTTTACTGCTCCGGGGTAAATGTAACGATGTCGACTACAGTAGGCTCAACAGCAATACCTAATAAAAAAATATATATAAATCTTCAAGTTAAGTTCAGTTACAACTATGATGACGACCGGTGTACATGTAATGTAACTTGTAATATTATTTTATAACCAACAATGGTTACAAATTCGTATTATTTTTCATACATATATAAGTACTTAAACCGATCATCCTTTTGACCTTTGCCGTTCAGAATGAATTAAAAAAAAAAAACATATTAGTGTGTTTCCACACTAACAACTTGAGCGTTTGCTACGTTGTACATACCCATAAGTTACTCAGCGTCAGATTTATAAGGAACATTATCAGAGCAAGTCGGTTCTAATTGAAAAAGGTCTTTAAATTAAGACTTTTCATCCTGTTCATTCCTTTATATAAATGGAATGTTCTTTCCCAATTGCAGCACATAAAAAAATAGTAATGCGTAGTACGTTACAATATGTGAGTAAATGAAAATTAATAGTTTAGGCTATTATTGTAATGGAAATATTATTCTTAAAATTCATTAAAGCATTTGTTTTGCCTTATATTTTTGAAATAAATCATGATTGTTGTTGTATACTTTAAATATCGTTAACATATATTATAGTAATTATAACTTAATCATATTGGTAATATATATATAATGTAAAACCAATATCTATAGGCAGTGTGCCATAAAAAACGTTCAGTTAACACAACCATTTTATTTCTAAATTGCATCATTACAAGTATCCAGAGAATTATTTGAATGTTATTCCGCTTCTTGTTGTAATTTCAAACTTGGCTAGCCGCCCACTTAAAAAAACAAATGTATATGGTACATACAGTGTTTCATTAAGTCTCCCACTTCCGCTACATATTGGTTTTTCCTATAATTAATATGTTCTGTTGATAAAGCGACCGCAGACCGAATAAGGTTCTGACAGCAACGTTTAAGGATTCCACAGAACAATCACATGCAGTGTTTGCAAAATATGTAAGGGGAGACAAAATAAAGAAAATCAAATATATCTTTTTTTTATATTGTTTTTTGTATCAATCTAAAATTAACAATACACTTAGGAAACCAATATCAATTGATATTAAAAAGAATATTTTTCGATGTTAAATATTTTTGATTAAATATATGTTCATGTATTAGTGTTGCTAATATGAACATATTCGGTATAAGAAAAAACAACAAAGCTACTAAAATCCAAAGCTTTTCAATTTCAATTTCAAAATCCATAACAAAATCATCTAATCATTTAGGTTTAGGGCTTTGAGCAAGCTCGTCTGGGTAGATACCATCCACTCATCAGATATTCTACCGCAAAACAGCAGTACTTGGTATTGTTGTATTCCGGTTTGAAGGGTGAGTGAGTCAGTGTTATTAAAGGCACAAGGGACATAACATATGAGTTCTCAAGGTTGGTTAACATTTCTTACAACGCCAATGTCTATGGACGTTGGTGGCCACTTACCATCAGGTGGCCTAAAAACTCGTCCGCCTTCCTACTGTATAAAAAAATTTTTCTCCATCGTATGAGACATTCTAAAAGCAAAGAGCACCTAGAAAGAATTGAGTATAGTTATAGTGATTGGTTTCATTCCTCTTCAACATGAAGATAGAGAAGACTGTGAGAAATACGTAATAGATTGTCTTGTACACTAAGAAAGGATTAAATGGGAGGTCCCCGTGATGGAGTACTGCTGTACCAATACCAAACATACACATAAATCCACGAAGCGACTTCCAAATGATTTATGTAATCGGTCTGTAACTGCAATTCGAATTTGGTCCATTTTTAAAGGCAGGCAAGATTACGGATCAGTAATCTGTTTTCACTTGCCTAATGTAAGACCGGACGGCCAACTTGCCTGATGTCAGAAAAAATTGTAAGTGATTTCTCCATATGTACAAGGCGTAGACTGAAAAGCAGCTTATTTCAGACTACGACCTTTTCACCAAATTATCAATAATCACATTGTTCTCTTTTTTTATGGTTTTGTACCTTAATTTTGTCTTTGTTTTTTTGGTGAATAAAATTATTTCATGATTATTATTACTATTATATAATGCTTAAGGTGTATATGTTCGTATTTAAATCTGTATTATAGTTATAGTATTTAAATGTATAAATTTGTAGTGTACACTAATGATAGCACACGTATAAACTTGAATGGTGGTTTAGCTGCTAGCATTATGTTAAGTTTTGTACTGTTATTTAAATGCATAAATACATTTTTAAAAAAGGTCTTACCTACGACACTTCCTAAAGAAAACTTTCGTTACCAGTTTTTCACCCCAACAAAAATATTGTATACATACATCAGCGTGCCTAGTGCGAGTTTTTACTTCTTCAATAGCGCTGACGTTAGCTTCTATGGAATTTCGATTATTCTCACTAGATGGCGTTGTTTTCATTACATAAAAATCGCAGTTACCGTCAACGGTATCGAATAAGTAAAAAAAAACTCGCACTGGGCACACTGACTAGTTTGAACAGAGACGGTGACGTCGGTCATAAAGGCGGTTGCAAAAGTTAATAAATGGGAACAGACTCCATCTACGTATGAGAGTAACTGTGGCTGCTATTGCAAAAAGTGAGGCTTAGTGCCTATGCAATGCAAATCCTGGAACTAAGAAACAGACATTTACAAAAACAGTATTTTAAAAATCTAATCAAAACGTGTATTAAATTAATATTATAAAATTTGTTTATTTTTTAATTTATAATTACT
Organism: Nymphalis io; assembly: GCF_905147045.1. Classification (NCBI taxonomy): domain Eukaryota; kingdom Metazoa; phylum Arthropoda; class Insecta; order Lepidoptera; family Nymphalidae; genus Nymphalis; species Nymphalis io. The sequence goes on along the minus strand of NC_065910.1, from coordinate 7,586,107 downwards.
AATATTTATTTCAATGAAATTATTTTTGATAATATTAATTTTCTATTAATTTTAATATTTAATTAACTCCCTTTATTTTCTATTTATGTAAAATATTTCAGTGGAAACTTTCTTGGTTTGTGTATTTTTATGTGATTTATTTACAGTACAGCTTACAGTAATAGCCTGTTAATGTCCCACTGCTGGGCTAAGGCCTTCTCTTTTTTTGAGAAGAAGGTTTGGAGCATATTCCATCACGCTGCTCCAATGGGGTTGGTAGAATACACATGTGGCAGAATTTCAATGAAATTAGACACATGGAGGTTTCCTCACGATGTTTTCCTTCACCGTCAAGCACGAGATGAATTATAAACACAAATTAAGGACATGAAAATTCAGTGGTGCTTGCCCGGGTTTGAACCCACGATTATCGGTTAAGATTCACGCGTTCTAAACACTAGGCCATCTCAGCTATATTTGTTAATAAATAAAATAAAAATAAACTATGATACATTATTTACCATAGAGTAATCAAGTTACGAAACTAAAAAGCCCGATATTATTTCTAACCTAAAACTGCTATTTCCAAGTATTAATATCAGTTGCTTTAATTATATTTTACTACCAGACAGCTAATTATATTTATGTTTTTATTATATTAATAATTAATACTCAATTACAGTACTCGTTTGACAACACACTTTAAATAAGATACATTCTAGCCAATTAGTGTATAAAAAAACTAGCCATAAATAATAATAATATCCTGGGACCTTATTCACACACGGCCATCTGATCCCAAACTAAGCAGAGCTTGTACTATGAACACCAGACAACTAATATACTACATATACTACTTTTCTATTGTATATACATGCTTATATAGATAATTACACCCAGACTCAGGACAAACAGACATGTATAGCACACAAATGTCTGTCTTAGGTGGGAATCGAATACACAACCTTCGGCGTGAAAGGTAAGTATCTACCAACTACGCTAACCAGCTCGTCATAATAAATTTAAAAAAAAACAATGCTAATAGCAATAAAGTAATACCTAATAAATTATTTTTTTTATATTCAAATGATTATTTCCCTTCTTATAACAACTTAGTATCTACAATTCCATAAAACTTATCTACGTTTTTTAAACAAAGCATTTCAAATGAAAATAAGCGAAAAATAGCAACTGGGCCATTTCCCTGCGAGTGCAGTGATACGTCATGTCCCGATAACACGACTGCATTCAGAATGCACCGAGAATTTAAAAGCGTTAACAAATGTTTATTACTTGCGGCGTTGAGAGAATTTTATTTTGCACTTGGAAGGCTTATAGCTATGAAAAGTGTAGCATCTACGTGAAATAGTACTATAAAGTGTTTGTAACTTTTCACTAAGTACTGATTGTACGTCGTACGATTTTAGGTCCAAAATACAGTCGACAATCTCGGTAGATCTATTATGTAATGTATTGCCTGATCTATATTCGCAGCGCGAAAGTTCGCGAAAGCCGTGAAACGCGAAATGTAAATGGTTTCAAGGCTTAACTTTCGTGCTTCGCTGCGTCTTTCAGTGACGGTTTTGAGTCCAGCGACAAAGGAAAGGCACGTTGATTGTAGAGGGCATAATTTTTTGGGCAGAGACCACGCGCAAATCGTGGCTAAAGGTCGCGGACGCGATTCGTGGGCGAGTGTAGAGCCGGCTTAATAATAAACCTCGAAATTCACCGCAGAACACAATCGTGAAATATCAGAAAATGATAAGCGAACAAAATTACATAACAATTAAAATAAATTATAGTACAAAAATAATCATCACATCGAAATATACCTATAATATCAAGAAGCCTAATGTCTATTCCAAATACTACTAAATATCTTTGACATTTAACTGACGCGATAACATTGGTCGAGATTCCGAATAACCTATGATATTAAATTCGCGAAAAACTGGTGTTTTGAATGTCTGTGTTGTTAGAGAAACTTCGAAAGTATAATTAATGTGGATATAAATGGTTAAGTGGAATATAATATAACAATATTATAAATATTGCTAAATTAACAAGAATGGTGTCAAATGCATGATTGAACTAATTAGCAAATCGAGTGGAAAAAAATTAGGGGTATAGGTAACCTAATTCCTCAGCAGGTAGATTAGCTCCAAAAGTCTGGGATCATGTTATTTATAAATAAATAAGCTTCACACGAGAGACATATATTTCTTCGGTAAAAATAAGCGGTGCCAAATCAAGCTATCAGATTTGGCACTGGATATCGAGCCAGTTATAAATTCTCAGTTCAATAGCCGCGGTTACTTTTTTAAACGTCATATTTAATATATAAATTTTATTATAATTGAACGAGATGGCCCAGTGGTAAGAACGCGTGAATCTGAACTGATGATTGTGGGTTCAAACCCGCGCAAGCACCACTGAATTTTCATGTGCTTAATTTGTATAGAAAACATGAAAACATCGTGAGGAAACCTGCATGTGTCTAATTTCACTGAAATTCTGCCACATGTGTATTCCACCAATCCGCATTGGAGCAGCGTGGCGGAATTAGGTCCAAACCTTCTCCTCAAAAAAGGGAGAGGAGGCTTTTAGCCTAGCAGTGGGACATTCACAGGCTGTTACGGTACAGTTCGGAACATGACACCGAATGAATATAATACGTATTGATCGTTTTATACCATCCACAACGGCAATGTATATTTATTTCCACGTGTATTTATTTATTTAATAATTTAGTTCTTTTAGTTTATTTTCAAAACAAGTACAAAAAAGTGACTTAACGCCATTTACAATGGTGGCAAATACTTAAACATATGTTTTAAAAAATAACAGATATAATACATCATTACAAGTTATGTTATGTAATACGAGTGTCATTCTTATATATTATTAATACATACGTAATAAATACAAACACAAATTACAGCAATATATATGTTACAGATAATTAATTATTTTTTTATATATTATTTGGGCATTTACTACTTAATCATACTTACTACTTATACAAGTAAGGATATAAATTCATCGAAATATATTTTGATGCGTATGTGTCTTTTAAATTTTACAATTAATAGATGATATCTAATGATAATGAAGAGAAAGAGAGATGAGGAACTCTATGTGTGTCTCCTTTATCCTGCATCAAAGTATAACAATATATCTGACAGAAATGTATAAGCTTAACAATTGCTGGATCTCGTGCAGGAATTAATTGTATTTTATACAAGATCGGTTATGTTTTTTTTTTCATATCAATATAATTCATCACGTGTTCTGAGGTAAGCATCTTTACGATAACTAAATCCGTCTGATTTGGTTAAAAAACCCATGGGTCCGGTGGTGTTCTTTCTATTGCAAACACAATATCAAGCTTCAAGCAACTCTACAAATGAGGATTTCTTGTCACTAATCAAATATTATTTTATCGAGTTTTTATCCGATTTCGGATCTTTTTTTAGTAAATATATAGATAAGCATGCTCTCCAATAGGCCACATTATGGTAAGTTGTCACCACCATGACATTTGCACAATAAAAATATTAACCATCCCTTATAGCACCAATACCAACCTTGGAAACTAAGATGTTATTTTTCTTGTGTCTGTATTTTCACTGGCTCACTCACCCTTTTAATCGGAACACAACAATACTAAGTATTGCTGCTTCGCGGTAGAATATATGGTGAATAGGTGGTACCTACAGATGGGCTTGCACAAAGCCCTACCACCAAGTAAGTACAAATAAGTTTAAAGCTTGGTAATTTTATTTTATTTTATTACGAATAACTCAAAAACTATATTTTTGTTAATTGGATATAATTTGTGCGTAAGCGACAAGGTTTTAGTCAGTACATAATACTGACGACGAGCAATTATAGCTCTTATTATTTCTCGTTTATGGTGCAATTTTGCAAACATTAATTTTCATCTACATTTCTGAAACATATCGCTCTGCGGCCAGATATAATTATGTGTGGAATTCAACCAGACAATAAACCTTGGAGCTTCAATACTGGATACGATTTCTATGAAAAAGATATTTTATGCATCATTTTTTCTTTTTTCAATAAATAACGTAACCTGATAACGTAATGCTTTAAAGTAAAAGTTATAATAGCCTGACCGCCCCACCACTGAGCCACTTCTTCTCCTTTTGAATAGGTTTGGAAATTGACACCGCGCTGCTCCAATGCTGACGAATAAACAACTAGCTGATTTTCATCCCATTCATATAGGTTTCCCCACGATGTTTTTCTTCACCGCCACATGCAATATTAATTATAAACACAATTTAAGCGCATGCGAATTCAGTAGAGTTTGGCTGAGATTGAACCCGCAATTGGGTAAGATTGGCGTGTTTGATTACTACGTATCAAAAGTGTACTCTTTATTACCTCATGTTCATAGATATGATGGCAATCCTATACAGCTGGGAAAAGATTTCCAGCAGAATTAACGGCTTTACATACTGCCTGAGACAGCAATTGAAACATCGCCAACTTCCCAACACTGATCTGCTATTGAAAATTTTCAAACCAAACTTTTATCTGATCGATCATGATTTTTCGTTTTAATTACAAGCTACTAAACCAATGGATATATGGAAGACCACGTAATAATTAAATGATAAATATAACAAATCGGTACAGGAAGTCTGAGAATGAGGTGCGGAAAGGGGTTGGAGATACGCCACTGATAATGATATTTTGGCCCCCGTCGCGTTAAAACCTACCATGTCCAGGGAGTACTATGAGAAAGACCAGCACCCAATGTCTCTTTACATACGTGTACTTTACAATCAAAATCAGATCGAACTCAGTCATCAAGTTTGACACATCTATAAAGGTAAGTTTGTTAAATTATATATGTATGTCGTCACTTTAACCGTGTCGAAATTGTTTTTGATTCTTAAAGTTTTTCAATATTTCCATGAAAACAGAGACAAATCAAAATAAATAAGTCAATAATTTAAAAAAAATATTAATACAATCATTTTATTTATTCTGTCACCTCCATTTTGTAACGCACGGCGTACACAAAATGTCTGCTCGTGACGTCACAAATTGTCCTCTATTGAGTTGCGAAATTACTGGCGTCGGTGTTCAGCGAACTAATTTCGCGGCATTATGTGAATAAAATTTACCATATTTAAATAACCATGTCGTATGATTGACGTTAATAATAACATTTATAGTTATGTATGTTAAGATGAGTAACTTATTATCAATTATATTTGTAAAACATTAAATATAACAAACAAAATAAATATTTATTTGTCTTTAATATGAAAACTGAAGAAAATACTGATGTTAAGCTATTACTTCTACTTATAAACGTTCCTTAGTGGCAGCTTAGTTACATATAAACACTATTAGAGGCTTGTTAATTTTATTATTAAGACAGAAACTGAAAAATAATTTCTTCGTAAGAGTGTATTTAGTCTATAGGTGGTTCAATAGTTTGTCGAAAATTTGTCAAAAATGGTTACTTAAAATGTTTATATTAATATCATATTATTTAGCACGAATGTTGGTCAAACATCTCTCTCAAAATAGCTCGAATTACTGAGTCCTTATAAAAGCGAGCTTCATTGAATATTGCTCAAAGAATATTTTAAAGCAATATTTTAAAGTTGTTACTAAAGTTGATAAATAATTGTTCGTAAAAATAATTATTTTGTTATTTATACAAACGGAGTGAATAAATATATATATTTCACAAAACGGCAGCGGAATACATACAAACAATAATAATTAAGGAATAAGTGTATTAATTAAATAAGTAAATGCTTTAGGTTAAACCTGTAATGTATATTTATATTTTGTAAATAAATATATATAATATATACATAAATCGAATAGTAAAAGTATTTTCTAATAATATCGAAGTTGCGAAGAAAAGGAACGAAATAGAAATTTTATTTCTATCTTTTACACGCGATTACGTAAGCGACTTCACTATTCAAATTATGGCTTTTACCTTAAAAACAACAATAGATATTTATACATTTTTTATGTCATAATAATATTATGTAATGCTTAAAACTTTTTAAAGCGCTTGGTTGCTTTATTTCTCAATTATTACAAAAGTGATATAAGGTCCAGACGAATATTAAAGATAGATAACAATAACTAATTTAAAAGGTTTTTATTTAAATAAATTTTAAATTTAATATTCTTTTGATTTTTGATTTGAAAATGTTCACCGATTTATTATTTTTTTAAATTGGATCCCATCATACCAGTTGGAGTTGCTAAGCATAGCTAACAAAAATTGTGAAGTTTTTCTAGGTACCCTTAGAAAAAATTGAACACATAGACTTTAAATTATCTTAATTTTTATTTTTTTAATTAATTTTCTTATTAAAACATAAACAAACTGACAATTGATAGTAAGCAACTTGACACAAAAGTCAGAACATTCAACACTTATATTTATAACGAAGCACCTCAATTTTGATAGGCACTTGCTTTCATAAGACCACTGTCGAGAAAATATCATTCTAAATTTGGTTGGCTTATCTCACGACGCGAACAGCAATATAAGAAACACAACAAACACTTTCTACTGTTAGTATTATAAATAATATTAATTTAATTAAGAACCGTCGAATCGTAACTATATATCAAGAGAACAAAATAAATTTGATACGAAAATTTTAATTAAAAGTTTGAAAATAATCAGATCCTGCATTGATTGAGACGAGTTTAATTGGAGAGGTATCGGGACCGCTAATGATGTCGTCCTAGCATCCTCATGCTTTTGAAATGTCGACGAGTACGTCATATTGATGACGTAAAAAATGATAGATTTCTGTCTGATTTCTGAATATTATCAGTTACATAGCATTTCCTAGACTATTCATTATTCTTTCCACTATCTGTCATACATTGCGCTTAAATAAAGTCGATTATTTCAGAAATCATCATTTTAACTGCTATGTATTTTTGATTTAATAATTTGTGAAGACTTGTTTGGTGTATGATGTTTTTTTTAATGTGATAAATATTTTTGTATATGTCATAACTGTTTGTCTTCCTAATATTAAATAAATAAATAAATAAAAGGAAATAAAATGTAACTAATTAGTTAATTACTGGTGGTAGGGATTTTTGCAAGCTCGCCTTGGTAGGTACCACCCACTCATCAAATATTTTACCGCAAAACAGCAGTACTTGGTATTGTTGTGTTCCGGTATGAAAGGTGAGTGAGCCAGTGTAATTACAGGCACAAGGGACATCTTAGTTCCCAAGGTTGGTAGTGCATTGGCGATAAACTGATGGTTAACATTTCTTACAATGCCAATGTCTATGGGCATTGGTGACCACTTACCTGGTCATATGCTCGACCGCCTACAAATTCTATAAAAAAAAAAACAAATTAAAACAAAAATTTAACAAAAACAAAATATACCTAATATCACATAGCTCACTAACATTATACCATTAAATAATTTATCACTCAATTCTTGATAATCTAAGTCAAATTCTTTATTCAATCCTATAGATTGACAAAAATCTGCCACTGGAAGCCAATACCACTAATACCACTGCAAACGGCGAGTGAAACTCAACTTATAAAACGAGCTATTAGTGTTCTAGGGGAAGTTGCTAATTGGTTCTTAAAGAATATATCTACAGATAAAACTATGTAAAACTATTCTTTTTATTTAGAAAAAAAAAACATTAGCACGCGATTTCGTTAATTATATTTAATAGTGTTTTAGAAATGCAACACTACTCTATTAAATCACAGTGCATGATATATTTAATGAACTTAGTTCGTGTGACAAACGCGTCTCGAACAAGTAACTTGATTAGAAGCCGTAACTGCAGAGTTAGTTGTAAGACGGCAACGTTAAACGTGCTGACACGCTTTTGATAATATTATCACTATATACGCCTACATAGATTATCCACAAAATTTCCTAGCAAAAATATTCCAACTATAGTCTATAAGTCTTCTGGTAGTTTTACATTATGGGTACCCATATTTCTACTAATACAATAAGCGCAACAGTAAGTTGGTTTGTTTTTTATGCTTTGTTGAGGTTTTTTTTTGTGAGAAGTACAGAAAAGGATACCTAACACCTCCCACGCCATGGGCGGAGACTTGTAAGTTATAGTTTCAAAAATAACTATCACCTAATTTGTCTAATCCATAATTAATATTACAGCAAAAGTAACTCTGGCTGTCTGTTGCGCTTTCAAGACTAACTTACTGAACCGATTTTGATGAAATTTAGTATGAAGCAAGCTTGGCCCAAGGACCAAGACAAAGGCTACATTTTTATAAGTAACACCAGCCACCCCTTCGGCCCCATAAAATGCGGGTCAAGCCGCGAGCGAACAGTAATATATAAAGAGTTATTACTTACGAGCATGTTCATAAACATCAATCTTAGGATAAGATCAACATGTTCTATCCAATTACAATTGATCTCGGTTCTTATCGCTTTCATTCTGATTGAAATAATAATAATTAATTTATTTAATGTATACGACATTAAATAAATTAGAGAAGCGAACAGGCCAATGGGCGGACCACCTGCCCGATGGCCAAACGACTTTAGAAAAATGGCGTGTGCTCAATGGATGAGATTAGCACAGAACCGGGAGAATTGGCGCGCCTGTCAGTAGACCTACGTCCAGCAGTGGAGTAATGTGGGCTGAATATGATGATAATGATACCACATTAAATAAATTTCTAAATAAATTATTTAGTTATAGCCAAAAAAAAATATGATAACCGATTTCGGCCACGGCGACTAATCTCAAGAGAGATTAGCCAATTGTGCAGGACAAAATTATTATAGTGAACAAGCCCCGACCGGAAAATTCAGGCTCTCGAACCTTTTACCATGGGAGTTTACACACTCCAGACTCCTAAAATCTTCGCCAGAAAAAAACCAATAACTTTTTATTTTTCCATTCTGGGGCTTGAACTCAGAACCTCGGCACCTGCGGCCTTATATCTAGCCACTAGACCAACGAAGCAGTAAAAAAATAATAATTAAAAAATATATTACATAACATTTCATTTAATCATTTTATGATAATCCAGAATTACCAATAAAAGTTGCAAGCCATATCAAATAACCCTTCGACTAAATTTAATTTATGCTGAACCTCCAAAAAATTATCATAGTTAATCTTGCGTTTTAGTTTTCGCAGCGTCGATCCAATTTACTACTACTAACCTTTATAATATTTGGTTTTGACACGTTGTTAATTCCCACTACTAGACAAAGATTTCCTTTAATATTTAGGAGAATTTCTTGCTATTTACATAACACCTGAGTTACTAAACATACATACCAATATTTAATCCTTCAACAGATAACTGTAAGCAAAAACTTATAACAACCTATAAATGTCCCACTGCTTGGCTAAGGGCACCTCGCTCGTTCTTTTAAGGAAAAGGTTTGAAGTATATTCCACCACGCTGCTACAATGCGAGTTGGTACACATGTTGCAATTTTCATTCATACAGATCTCCTCACAATGTTTTCCTTCATCGCCAAGCACGAGATGATTTGAAAATGAATAAGCACATGAAAATAATTGGTGCTTACCTTGGCTTGAACCCATAAGTTACGAGTTCTAACTTTTGGGTTATCTTGGGAAATATAAGCAGAAACTAAGCACACGAAGACTCAGTAACAACTGACTGGATCTGCACCCACGAAAGTTGATTAAGACTGCACTCCACCTCGGATCTTTTTAAATAGATAGTTATATACCATTTTATTAATCATCATCGTATATAAAAGAAATACAGAAGCAATTATCAAAATAGACACGTTTATACAATAAGACATCCTTATTGCTTTGTAGCAATTTCTTCCAGACAACATTGATGAAAGAGATGGACAAGTACTGCAATAAAAATTACGAATATTGTTAATAACTTTTCAACAAAACGCTAATGAAATAACCACGTAAAGTTGTATGCATAAGTGCTCAAAATTGGAGCATTTATCGATTTAGTTTTAAGCTATTCGATGGAATGTATAGCTTAAATCGTTACTCTCAGCTGTTGCAATTTCGTATTGTATATATTGCTGTTGTAGCGAACGTTAGTGGTCAGACTTCAGTATTAATGTCAGTGTTCGGATTGAAACAATTTATTAGGAAATTTAGCCGATTTGAACGTTTTAATTAGAGAATTTTCGTTTAAATTGAATTCATAGATTATGTCAAAGGTATAGTAACATTTATCTGTAATTTCACTTTCATAACAATGTATTGATTAACGTTGTAGAATTCCGATGTAATATGTGATCAATTGTCTTTAAATTAATGCTACTCTAAGAAAAAGCAGAAATTTCAAACACTTCAGAATGTGGATATGAC